>NW_027182839.1:122500-127500 GCF_041146395.1 Eulemur rufifrons | reverse complement strand
AATCCTAAGCATTAAACCTAACCCTATCTCTTAACCCTAACGCTAGCCCTTACCCTAACGCCTAGATCTAACCCTAAATCTAACCTACCGCCTAATCCTAACCTTAAGCTCTAATGCTAACTCTAACCCTGAACCCTAAACCTACCCGTAACCCTTAACACTAACCCTATCCGTGTACCTTAACCCTGACCCTAACCATTACCCGCAACCAAGCATTTAACCCTGACCCTACCCCTAATCCTTAATGATAACCCTAACACTAAACCCTAACCCTAACCCAACACTTATCCCTAATCCTATCCCTTAACCCTAACCATAAGCCTAACCCTAATGCTACCCCCTAAACCTAACCCTAGCCGTGACCAGTAAACCCAACCGTAACCTCTAACACAAACCATAGCACATAACTCTATCTCTAAAGCTAACCCTAACCCTAACCCTAAACCCTAACTCTTAACCTTAACCCTAAGCGTTAACTCTCACGCTAACCTTTAATCCTAACCCTAATCCTAATCTTCAACCCTAAACCTAACACATAACCCTAACCCTGTACCAAACCCTAACCCCTCATCTTAACCCTAACCGTAAACCTCAACCCTAAACCAAAGTGTAACCGTTAAACCTAAGGGTAACCTTTAACCCTAACCCTAATCCCTAACCCTAAGCCCTCACCCTAACACTAAACTTCATCCTTAACCCTAACCATAATCCTAACCCTAAATCTAATTCTCAGACTTCTTGCTTTCTTAGAGTTTAGAAAGCCTGCAATCCTCCCATGCCATGCGTGAAAGGAGGCTCTACCACTGCGTCCTGCATGAAACCCACGGGCCCATACCCAGAGTATGATAGAGTGGGTTCCCGGGTACAATCCCAGCCCCCTAAACTCCCCCCGCCCGCCCAATGCAGACAGGGCCCGTGCGCTAAGCATAAACAATACCTTTAACAGATAACCCTAACCCTGAACATAACACCCAACCCTGTTCCTATTTCTCCCCTTAACACGTAAACCTCACCGTGCACCTAACTTTAACCTCTTATCCTAACGTTAATGCATAACCCATTTCCTGAGAACAACCCCTATCCCATAATTCTAACCCTATCTCCTAGTCATCGCTGTGACACCTAATCCCTAACCCTAATTCTAAACTGCTAACCCTAACCGTAACCCTACCTACAACCCTAACACTGACAGTAACCCTTACTTCTAACCCCAACGCTATGCCTAACAAAAACCCTAACCCTTGACCCTAACCCTTCACCCTAACCCCTAAGCCTTACCCTAACCCTTAACCCTAATCCTAATCCTAACCATTAAACCTAACCCTAGCTCTTAAATCTAACCCTAAACCTTACCCTCACGACTAGACCTAACCCTGACACTAACCTAACACCTGACCCTAACCAGACCCCTAAAGCTAAGCCTGAACCCTATCCCTAACCCTAGCAGTAAACTTTAACCCTAAACCTAAGCCCAACCCGTAACCCTAATCCTATCCTTTTACCCTAAACCTAACCCCTATACCTCACCCTAACTCTAACCCCAATCCTAATTCTAACCATACCCCTTCATAAAACACTAACTCCTAACCGCTAACCCTAACACTAACCAAAAACCCTAATCACTAATCCCTAACCCTAACGCTTAACCTTTACCCTAACCGTTAACCCTACCCCAAATCTTAACACTGACCCTAACCTTAACCTTTAACTCTAAGCCTAACCCTTAACCCTACAGTAAGGAAGACCCTTAATGCTAATGGGATCCCTTATCCCTAACCCTAACACTACAGCTAAAAATAACCCTAAGCTTTGATCCTTAAACCTAACCCCTAACACTTACTTTAACCCCAAACCCTAACCCTAATCCTAAGCATTAAACTTAAACCTATCTCTTAACCCTAACGCTAGCCCTTACCCTAACGCCTAGATCTAACCCTAAATCTAACCTACCGCCTAATCCTAACCTTAAGCCCTAATGCTAACTCTAACCCTGAACCCTAAACCTACCCGTCACCCTTAACACTCACCCTATCCGTCAACCTTAACCCTGACCCTAACCATTACCCGCACCAAAGCATTTAACCCTGACCCTACCCCTAATCCTTAATGATAACCCTAACACTAAACCCTAACCCTAAGCCCAACACTTATCCCTAATCCTATTCCTTAACCCTAACCCTAATGCTACCCCCTAAACGTAGCCATAACCGTGACCAGTAAACCTAACCCTAACCTCTAACACAAACCATAGCACTAAACTAACTGAAACTAACCCTATCCCTAACCTTAACCCTAAACCCTAACTCTTAACCTTAACCCTAAGCGTTAACTCTCACGCTAACCTTTAATCCTAACCCTAATCCTAATCTTCAACACTAAACCTAACACTTAACCCTAACTCTGTACCATAACCTAACCCCTCATCTTAAACCTAATCGTAAACCTCAACCCTAAACCAAAGTGTAACCGTTAAACCTAAGAGTAACCTTTAACCCTAACCCTAATCCCTAAGCCTAAGCCCTCACCCTAACACTAAACTTCATCCTTAACCCTAACCATAATCCAACCCTAAATCTAATTCTCAGACTTCTTGCTTTCTAAGAGTTTAGAAAGCCTGCCATCCTCCCATGCCATGGGTGAAAGGAGGCTCTACCACTGTGTCCTGCATGAAACCCACGGGCCCATACCCAGAATATGATAGAGTGGGTTCCCGGGTACAATCCCAGCCCCCTAAACTCCCCCCGCCCGCCTAATGCAGACAGGGCCCGTGCGCTAAGCATAAACAATACCTTTAACAGATAACCCTAACCCTGAACATAACACCCAACCCTGTTCCTATTTCTCCCCTTAACACGTAAACCTCACCGTGCGCCTAACTTTAACCTCTTATCCTAACGTTAATGCATAACCCATTTCCTCGGAACAACCACTATCCCATAATTCTAACCCTATCTCCTAGTCATCACTGTGACACCTAATCCCTAACCCTAATTCTAAACCGCTAACCCTAACCGTAACCCTACCTACAACCCTAACACTGACAGTAACCCTTACTTCTAACCCCAACGCTATGCCTAAAAAACCCTAACCCTTGACCCTAACCCTTCACCCTAACCCCTAAGCCTTACCCTAACCCTTAACCCTAATCCTAATCCTAACCATTAAACCTAACCCTAGCTCTTAAAGCTAACCCTAAACCTTACCCTCACGACTAGACCTAACCCTGACACTAACCTAACACCTAACCCTAACCAGAACCCCTAAAGCTAACCCTGAACCCTATCCCTAACCCTAGCAGTAAACTTTAACCCTAAACCTAAGCCCAACCCGTAACCCTAATCCTATCCTTTTACCCTAAAACTAACCCCTAAACCTAACCCCTATACCTCACCCTAACTCTAACCCCAATCCTAATTCTAACCATACCGCTTCATAAAACACTAACGCCTAACCGCTAACCCTAACCCTAACCCTAACCCTAACGCTTAACCTTTACCCTAACCGTTAACCCTCACCCTAAATCTTAACACTGACCCTAACCTTAACCTTTAACTCTAAGCCTAACCCTTAACCCTACAGTAAGGAATACCCTTAATGCTAATGGGATCCCTTATCCCTAACCCTAACACTACAGCTAAAATTAACCCTAACCTTGGATCCTGAAACCTAACCACTAACACTTACTTTAACCCCAAACCCTAACCCTAATCCTAAGCATTAAACCTAACCCTATCTCTTTACCCTAACGCTAGCCCTTACCATAACGCCTAGATCTAACCCTAAATCTAACCTACCGCCTAATCCTAACCTTAAGCCCTAATGCTAACTCTAACCCTGAACCCTAAACCTACCCGTAACCCTTAACACTAACCCTATCCGTGAACCTTAACCCTGACCCTAACCATTACCCGCAACCAAGCATTTAACCCTGACCCTACCACTAATCCTTAATGATAACTCTAACACTAAACCCTAACCCTAAGCCCAACACTTATCCCTAATCCTATCCCTTAACCCTAACCATAAGCCTAACCCTAATGCTACCCCCTAAACCTAACCCTAGCCGTGACCAGTAAACCTAACCCTAACCTCTAACACAAACCATAGCACATAACTCTAACTCTAAAACTAACCCTAACCCTAACCCTAAACCCTAACACTTAACCTTAACCCTAAGCGTTAACTCTCACGCTAACCTTTAATCCTAACCCTAATCCTAATCTTCAACCCTAAACCTAACACATAACCCTAACCCTGTACCAAACCCTAACCCCTCATCTTAACCCTAACGGTAAACCTCAACCCTAAACCAAAGTGTAACCGTTAAACCTAAGGGTAACCTTTAACCCTAACCCTAATCCCTAACCCTAAGCCCTCACCCTAACACTAAACTTCATCCTTAACCCTAACCATAATCCTAACCCTAAATCTAATTCTCAGACTTCTTGCTTTCTTAGAGTTTAGAAAGCCTGCAATCCTCCCATGCCATGCGTGAAAGGAGGCTCTACCACTGCGTCCTGCATGAAACCCACGGGCCCATACCCAGAGTATGATAGAGTGGGTTCCCGGGTACAATCCCAGCCCCCTAAACTCCCCCCGCCCGCCCAATGCAGACAGGGCCCGTGCGCTAAGCATAAACAATACCTTTAACAGATAACCCTAACCCTGAACATAACACCCAACCCTGTTCCTATTTCTCCCCTTAACACGTAAACCTCACCGTGCGCCTAACTTTAACCTCTTATCCTAACGTTAATGCATAACCCGTTACCTGAGAACAACCCCTATCCCATAATTCTAACCCTATCTCCTAGTCATCACTGTGACACCTAATCCCTAACCCTAATTCTAAACCGCTAACCCTAACCGTAACCCTACCTACAACCCTAACACTGACAGTAACCCTTACTTCTAACCCCAACGCTATGCCTAATAAAAACCCTAACCCTGCACCCTAACCCCTAAGCCTTACCCTAACCCTTAACCCTAATCCTAATCCT
>NW_027182839.1:107500-110000 GCF_041146395.1 Eulemur rufifrons | reverse complement strand
CTAACACAAACCATAGCACATAACTCTAACTCTAAAACTAACCCTAACCCTAACCCTAACCCTAAACCCTAACTCTTAACCTTAACCCTAAGCGTTAACTCTCACGCTAACCTTTAATACTAACCCTAATCCTAATCTTCAGCCCTAAACCTAACACTTAACCCTAACCCTGTACCAAACACTAACCCCTCATCTAAACCATAACCGTAAACCTCAACCCTAACCCAAAGTGTAACCGTTAAACCTAAGACTAACATTTAACCCTAACCCTAATCCCTAACCCTAAGCCCTCATCCTAACACTAAACTTCATCCTTAACCCTAACCATAATCCTAACCCTAAATCTAATTCTCAGACTTCTTGCTTTCTTAGAGTTTAGAAAGCCTGCAATCCTCCCATGCCATGCGTGAAAGGAGGCTCTACCACTGTGTCCTGCATGAAACCCACGGGCCAATACCCACGGTATGATAGAGTGGTTTCCCGGGTACAATCCCAGCCCGCTAAACTCCCCCCGCCCGCCTAATGCAGACAGGGCCCGTGTGCTAAGCATAAACAATACCTTTAACAGATAACCCTAACCCTGAATATAAAACCCAACCCTGTTCCTATTTCTCCCCTTAACACGTAAACCTCACCGTGCGCCTAACTTTAACCTCTTATCCTAACGTTAATGCATAACCCATTTCCTGAGAATAACCCCTATCCCAAAATTCTAACCCTATCTCCTAGTCATCACTGTGACACCTAATCCCTAACCCTAATTCTAAACCGCTAACCCTAACCGTAACCCTACCTACAATCCTAACACTGACAGTAACCCTTACTTCTAACCCCAACGCTATGCCTAACAAAAACCCTAAACCTTGACCCTATCCCTTCACCCTAACCCCTAAGCCTTACCCTAACCCTTAACCCTAATCCTAATCCTAACCGTTAAACCTAACCCTAGCTCTTAAAGCTAACCCTAAACCTTACCCTCACGACTAGACCTAACCCTGACACTAACCTAACACCTAACCCTAACCAGAACCCCTAAAGCTAACCCTGAACCCTATCCCTAACCCTAGCAGTAAACTTTAACCCTAAACCTAAGCCCAACCCGTAACCCTAATCCTATCCTTTTACCCTAAAACTAACCCCTAAACCTAACCCCTATACCTCACCCTAACTCTAACCCCAATCCTAATTCTAACCATACCCCTTCATAAAACACTAACTCCTAACCGCTAACCCTAACACTAATGAAAATCCCTAATCACTAATCCCTAACCCTAACGCTTAACCTTTACCCTAACCGTTAACCCTCACCCTAAATCTTAACACTGACCCTAACCTTAACCTTTAACTCTAAGCCTAACCCTTAACCCTACAGTAAGGAAGACCCTTAATGCTAATGGGATCCCTTTTCCGTAACCCTAACACTACAGCTAAAAATAACCCTAACCTTGGATCCTTAAACCTAACCCCTAACACTTACTTTAACCCCAAACCCTAACCCTAATCCTAAGCATTAAACCTAACCCTATCTCTTAACCCTAACGCTAGCCCTTACCCTAACGCCTAGATCTAACCCTAAATCGAACCTACCGCCTAATCCTAACCTTAAGCCCTAATGCTAACTCTAACCCTGAACCCTAAACCTACCCGTAACCCTTAACACTAACCCTATCCGTGAACCTTAACCCTGACCCTAACCATTACCCGCACCCAAGCATTTAACCTTGACCCTACCCCTAATCCTTAATGATAACCCTAACACTAAACCCTAACCCTAAGCCCAATACTTATCCCTAATCCTATCCCTTAACCCTAACCATAAGCCTAACCCTAATGCTACCCCCTAAACCTAACCCTCGCCGTGACCAGTAAACCTAACCCTAACCTCTAACACAAACCATAGCACATAACTCTAACTCTAAAACTAACCCTAACCCTAACCCTAAACCCTAAATCTTAACCTTAACCCTAAGCGTTAACTCTCACGCTAACCTTTAATCCTAACCCTAATCCTAATCTTCAACACTAAACCTAACACATAACCCTAACCCTGTACCAAACCCTAACCCCTCATCTTAACCCTAACCGTAAACCTCAACCCTAAACCAAAGTGCAACCGTTAAACCTAAGACTAACGTTTAACCCTAACCCTAATCCCTAACCCTAAACCCTCACCCTAACACTAAACTTCATCTTTAACCCTAACCAGAATCCTAACCCTAAATCTAATTCTCAGACTTCTTGCTTTCTTAGAGTTTAGAAAGCCTGCAATCCTCCCATGCCATGCGTGAAAGGAGGCTCTACCACTGCGTCCTGCATGAAACCCACGGGCCCGTACCCAGAGTATGATAGAGTGGGTTCCCGGGTACAATCCCAGCCCCCTAAACTCCCCCCGCCCGCCCAATGCAGAAAGGGCTCGTGCGCTAAGCATAAACAATACCTTTAAGAGATAACCCTAACCCTGAACATAACACCCAACACTGTTCCTATTTCTCCCCTTAAC
>NW_027182839.1:95000-97500 GCF_041146395.1 Eulemur rufifrons | reverse complement strand
CCTAACGCTTAACCTTTACCCTAACCGTTAACCCTACCCCAAATCTTAACACTGACCCTAACCTTAACCTTTAACTCTAAGCCTAACCCTTAACCCTACAGTAAGGAAGACTCTTAATGCTAATGGGATCCCTTATCCCTAACCCTAACACTACAGCTAAAAATAACCCTAACCTTTGATCCTTAAACCTAACCCCTAACACTTACTTTAACCCCAAACCCTAACCCTAATCCTAAGCATTAAACCTAACCCTATCTCTTAACCCTAACGCTAGCCCTTACCCTAACGCCTAGATCTAACCCTAAATCTAACCTACCGCCTAATCCTAACCTTAAGCCCTAATGCTAACTCTAACCCTGAACCCTAAACCTACCCGTAACCCTTAACACTAACCCTACGGTGAACCTTAACCCTGACCCTAACCATTACCCGCACCAAAGCATTTAACCCTGACCCTACCCCTAATCCTTAATGATAACCCTAACACTAAACCCTAACCCTAAGCCCAACACTTAACCCTAATCCTATCCCTTAACCCTAAACCTAACCCTAATGCTAACCCCTAAACGTAACCCTAACCGTGACCAGTAAACCTAACCCTAACCTCTAACACAAACCATAGCACTAAATTAACTGAAACTAACCCTATCCCTAACCCTACCCCTAAACCCTAACTCTTAACCTTAACCCTAAGCGTTAACTCTCACGCTAGCCTTTAATCCTAAACCTAATCCTAATCTTCAACCCTAAAGCTAACACTTAACCCTAACCCTGTACCAAACCCTAACCCCTCATCTTAACCCTAAAGGTAAACCTCAACCCTATACCAAAGTGTAACCATTAAACCTAAGAGTAACCTTTAACCCTAACCCTAATCCCTAACCCTAAGCCCTCACCCTAACACTAAACTTCATCCTTAACCCTAACCATAATCCTAACCCTAAATCTAATTCTCAGACTTCTTGCTTTCTTAGAGTTTAGAAAGCCTGCTATCCTCCCATGCCATGCGTGAAAGGAGGCTCTACCTCTGCGTCCTGCATGAAACCCACGGGCTCTTACCCAGGGTATGATAGAGTGGGTTCCCGGGTACAATCCCAGTCCCCTAAACTCCCCCCGCCCGCCCAAGGCAGACAGGGCCCGTGCGCTAAGCATAAACAATACCTTTAACAGATAACCCTAACCCTGAACATAACACCCAACCCTGTTCCTATTTCTCCCCTTTACACGTAAACCTCACCGTGCGCCTAACTTTAACCTCTTATCCTAACGTTAATGCATAACCCATTTCCTGAGAACAACCCCTATCCCATAATTCTAACCCTATCTCCTAGTCATCACTGTGACACCTAATCCCTAACCCTAATTCTAAACCGCTAACCCTAACCGTAACCCTACCTACAACCCTGACACTGACAGTAACCCTTACTTGTAACCCCAACGCTATGCCTAACAAAAACCCTAAACCTTCACCCTAACCCCTAAGCCTTACCCTAACCCTTAACCCTAATCCTAATCCTAACCATTAAACCTAACCCTAGCTCTTAAAGCTAACCCTAAACCTTACCCTCACGACTAGACCTAACCCTGACACTAACCTAACACCTAACCCTAACCAGAACCCCTAAAGCTAAGCCTGAACCCTATCCCTAACCCTAGCAGTAAACTTTAACCCTAAACCTAAGCCCAACCCGTAACCCTAATCCTATCCTTTTACCCTAAAACTAACCCCTAAACCTAACCCCTATACCTCACCCTAACTCTAACCCCAATCCTAATTCTAACCATACCCCTTCATAAAACACTAACTCCTAACCGCTAACCCTAACACTAACCAAAAATCCTAATCACTAATCCCTAACCCTAACGCTTAACCTTTACCCTAACCGTTAACCCTCACCCTAAATCTTAACACTGACCCTAACCTGAACCTTTAACTCTAAGCCTAACCCTTAACCCTACAGTAAGGAAGACCCTTAATGCTAATGGGATCCCTTATCCCTAACCCTAACACTACAGCTAAAAATAACCCTAACCTTTGATCCTTAAACCTAACCCCTAACACTTACTTTAACCCCAAACCCTAACCCTAATCCTAAGCATTAAACCTAATCCTATCTCTTAACCCTAACGCTAGCCCTTACCCGAACGCCTAGATCTAACCCTAAATATAACCTACCGCCTAATCCTAACCTTAAGCCCTAATGGTAACTCTAACCCTGAACCCTAAACCTACCCGTAACCCTTAACACTAACCCTATCCGTGAACCTTAACCCTGACCCTAACTATTTCCCGCACCCAAGCATTTAACCCTTACCCTAATCCTAATCCTAAATGATAACCCTAACACTAAACCCGAACCCTAACCCCTAACCCTAACCCCTAACCCTAACCCCTAACCCCAACCCGAACCCCAACCCTAAACCCTAACCCTAACCCTAACCCCTAACCCTAACCCCTAACCCTAACCCTAACCCTACCCCTACCCCTAACACTAACCCC
>NW_027182839.1:82500-85000 GCF_041146395.1 Eulemur rufifrons | reverse complement strand
AATCCTCCCATGCCATGCGTGAAAGGAGGCTCTACCACTGTGTCCTGCATGAAACCCACGGTCCCATACCCAGAGTATGATAGAGTGGGTTCCCGGGTACAATCCCAGCCCCCTAAACTCCCCCCGCCCGCCTAATGCAGACAGGGCCCGTGCGCTAAGCATAAACAATACCTTTAACAGATAACCCTAACCCTGAACGTAACACCCAACCCTGTTCCTATTTCTCCCCTTAACACGTAAACCTCACCGTGCGCCTAACTTTAACCTCTTATCCTAACGTTAATGCATAACACATATCCAGAGAACAACCCCTATCCCATAATTCTAACCCTATCTCCTAGTCATCACTGTGACACCTAATCCCTAACCCTAATTCTAAACCGCTAACCCTAACCGTAACCCTACCTACAACCCTAACACTGACAGTAACCCTTACTTGTAACCCCAACGCTATGCCTAACAAAAACCCTAACCCTTCACCCTAACCCCTAAGCCTTACCCTAACCCTTAACCCTAATCCTAATCCTAACCATTAAACCTAACCCTAGCTCTTAAAGCTAACCCTAAACCTTACCCTCACGACTGGACCTATCCCTGACACTAACCTAACACCTAACCCTAACCAGAACCCCTAAAGCTAACCCTGAACCCTATCCCTAACCCTAGCAGTAAACTTTAACCCTAAACCTAAGCCCAACCCGTAACCCTAATCCTATCCTTTTACCCTAAAACTAACCCCTAAACCTAACCCCTATACCTCACCCTAACTCTAACCCCAATCCTAATTCTAACCATACCCCTTCATAAAACACTAACTCCTAACCGCTAACCCTAACACTAACCAAAAACCCTAATCACTAATTCCTAACCCTAACGCTTAACGTTTACCCTAACCGTTAACCCTCACCCTAAATCTTAACACTGACCCTAACCTTAACCTTTAACTCTAAGCCTAACCCTTAACCCTACAGTAAGGAAGACCCTTAATGCTAATGGGATCCCTTATCCCTAACCCTAACACTACAGCTAAAAATAACCCTAACCTTTGATCCTTAAACCTAACCCCTAACACTTACTTTAACCCCAAACCCTAACCCTAATCCTAAGCATTAAACCTAACCCTATCTCTGAACCCAAACGCTAGCCCTTACCCTAACGCCTAGATCTAACCCTAAATCGAACCTACCGCCTAATCCTAACCTTAAGCCCTAATGCTAACTCTAACCCTGAACCCTAAACCTACCCGTAACCCTTAACACTAACCCTATCCGTGAACCTTAACCCTGACCCTAACCATTACCCGCACCCAAGCATTTAACCCTGACCCTTCCCCTAATCCTTAATGATAACCCTAACACTAAACCCTAACCCTAAGCCCAACACTTATCCCTAATCCTATTTCTTAACCCTAACCCTAACCCTAATGCTACCCCCTAAACGTAACCCTAACCGTGACCAGTAAACCTAACCCTAACCTCTAACACAAACCATAGCACATAACTCTAACCCTAAAACTAACCCTAACCCTAACCCTAAACCCTAACTCTTAAACTTAACCCTAAGCGTTAACTCTCACGCTAACCTTTAATCCTAACCCTAATCCTAATCTTCAACCCTAAACCTAACACTTAACCCTAACCCTGTACCAAACCCTAACCCCTAATCTGAACCCTAACCGTAAACCTGAATACTAAACCAAAGTGTAACCGTTATACCTAAGAGTAACCTTTAACCCTAACCCTAATCCCTAACCCTAAGCCCTCACCCTAACACTAAACTTCATCCTTAACCCTAACCAGAATCCTAACCCTAACTCTAATTCTCAGACTTCTTGCTTTCTTAGAGTTTAGAAAGCCTGCAATCCTCCCATGCCATGCGTGAAAGGAGGCTCTACCACTGTGTCCTGCATGCAACCCACGGGCCCATACCCAGAGTATGATAGAGTGGGTTCCCGGGTACAATCCCAGCCCCCTAAACTCCCCCCGCCCGCCTAATGCAGACAGGGCCCGTGCGCTAAGCATAAACAATACCTTTAACAGATAACCCTAACCCTGAACATAACAACCCAACCATGTTCCTATTTCTCCCCTTAACACGTAAACTTCACCGTGCGCCTAACTTTAACCTCTTATCCTAACGTTAATGCATAACCCATTTCCTGAGAACAACCCCTATCCCATAATTCTAACCCTATCTCCTAGTCATCACTGTGACACCTAATCCCTAACCCTAATTCTAAACCGCTAACCCTAACCGTAACCCTACCTACAACCCTAACACTGACAGTAACCCTTACTTCTCACCCCAACGCTATGCCTAACAAAAACCCTAACCCTTGACCATAACCCTGCACCCTAACCCCTAAGCCTTAATCTAACCCTTAACCCTAATCCTAATCCTAACCATTAAACCTAACCCTAGCTCTTAAAGCTAACCCTAAACCTTACCCTCACGACTAGACCTAACCCTGACACTAACCTAACACCTAACCCTATCCAGA
>NW_027182839.1:70000-75000 GCF_041146395.1 Eulemur rufifrons | reverse complement strand
CCCTAATCCTAATCTTCAACCCTAAACCTAACACTTAACCCTAACCCTGTACCAAACCCTAACCCCTCATCTGAACCCTAACCGTAAACCTCAACCCTAAACCAAAGTGTAACCGTTAAACCTAAGAGTAACCTTTAACCCTAACCCTAATCCCTAACCCTAAGCCCTCACCCTAACACTAAACTTCATCCTTAACCCTAACCATAATCCTAACCCTAAATCTAATTCTCAGACTTCTTGCTTTCTTAGAGTTTAGAAAGCCTGCAATCCTCCCATGCCATGCGTGAAAGGAGGCTCTACCACTGTGTCCTGCATGAAACCCACGGGCCCATACCCAGAGTATGATAGAGTGGGTTCCCGGGTACAATCCCAGCCCCCTAAACTCCCCCCGCCCGCCTAATGCAGACATGGCCCGTGCGCTAAGCATAAACAATACCTTTAACAGATAACCCTAACCCTGAACGTAACACCCAACCCTGTTCCTATTTCTCCCCTTAACACGTAAACCTCACCGTGCGCCTAACTTTAACCTCTTATCCTAACGTTAATGCATAACGCATTTCCTGAGAACAACCCCTATCCCATAATTCTAACCCTATCTCCTAGTGATCACTGTGACACCGAATCCCTAACCCTAATTCTAAACCGCTAACCCTAACCGTAACCCTACCTACAACCCTAACACTGACAGTAACCCTTACTTCTAACCCCAACGCTATGCCTAATAAAAACCCTAACCCTTCACCCTAACCCCTAAGCCTTACCCTAACCCTTAACCCTAATCCTAATCCTAACCATTAAACCTAACCCTAGCTCTTAAAGGTAACCCTAAACCTTACCCTAACGACTAGACCTAACCCTGACACTAACCTAACACCTAACCCTAACCAGAACCCCTAAAGCTAACCCTGAACCCTATCCCTAACCCTAGCAGTAAACTTTAACCCTAAACCTAAGCCCAACCCGTAACCCTAATCCTATCCTTTTACCCTAAAACTAACCCCTAAACCTAACCCCTATACCTCACCCTAACTCTAACCCCAATCCTAATTCTAACCATACCACTTCATAAAACACTAACTCCTAAACGCTAACCCTAACACTAACCAAAAACCCTAATCACTAATTCCTAACCCTAACACTTAACCTTTACCCTAACCGTTAACCCTCACCCTAAATCTTAACACTGACCCTAACCTTAACCTTTAACTCTAAGCCTAACCCTTAACCCTACAGTAAGGAAGACCCTTAATGCTAATGGGATCCCTTATCCCTAACCCTAACACTACAGCTAAAAATAACCCTAACCTTTGATCCTTAAACCTAACCCCTAACACTTACTTTAACCCCAAACCCTAACCCTAATCCTAAGCATTAAACCTAACCCTATCTCTGAACCCTAACGCTAGCCCTTACCCTAACGCCTAGATCTAACCCTAAATCGAACCTACCGCCTAATCCTAACCTTAAGACCTAATGCTAACTCTAACCCTGAACCCTAAACCTACCCGTAACCCTTAACACTAACCCTGTCCGTGAACCTTAACCCTGACCCTAACCATTACCCGCACCCAAGCATTTAACCCTGACCCTTCCCCTAATCCTTAATGATAACCCTAACACTAAACCCTAACCCTAACCCCAACACTTATCCCTAATCCTATCCCCTAACCCTAACCCTAACCCTAACCCTAATGCTACCCCCTAAACGTAACCCTAACCGTGACCAGTCAACCTAACCCTAAACTCTAACACAAACCATAGCACATAACCCTAACCCTAAAACGAACCCTAAACCTAACCCTAACCCCTAAATCTTAAGCTTAACACTAAGCATTAACTCTCACGCTAACGTTTAATCCTAACCCTAATCCTAATCTTCAACCCTAAACCTAACACTTAACCCTAACCCTGTACCAAATCCTAACCCCTCATCTTAACCCTAACCGTAAACCTCAACCCTAAAAAAAAGTGTAACCGTTAAACCTAAGAGTAACCTTTAACCCTAACCCTAAGCCCTAACCCTAAGCCCTCACCCTAACACTAAACTTCATCCTTAACCCTAACCAGAATCCTAACCCTAAATCTAATTCTCAGACTTCTTGCTTTCTTAGAGTTTAGAAAGCCTGCAATCCTCCCATGCCATGCGTGAAAGGAGGCTCTACCACTGTGTCCTGCATGAATCCCACGGGCCCATACCCAGAGTATGATAGAGTGGGTTCCCGGGTACAATCCCAGCCCCCTAAACTCCCCCCGCCCGCCTAATGCAGACAGGGCCCGTGCGCTAAGCATAAACGATACCTTTAACAGATAACCCTAACCCTGAACATAACACCCAACCCTGTTCCTATTTCTCCCCTAAACACGTAAACCTCACCGTGCGCCTTACTTTAACCTCTTATCCTAACGTTAATGCATAACCCATTTCCTGAGAACAACCCCTATCCCATAATTCTAACCCTATCTCCTAGTCATCACTGTGACACCTAATCCCTAACCCTAATTCTAAACCGCTAACCCTAACCGTAACCCTACCTACAACCCTAACACTGACAGTAACCCTTACTTCTAACCCCAAAGCTATGCCTAACAAAAACCCTAACCCTGCACCCTAACCCCTAAGCCTTAATCTAACCCTTAACCCTAATCCTAATCCTAACCATTAAACCTAACCCTAGCTCTTAAAGATAACCCTGAACCTTGCCCTCACGACTAGACCTAACCCTGACACTAACCTAACACCTAACCCTAAGCAGAACCCCTAAAGCTAAGCCTGAACCCTATCCCTAACCCTAGCAGTAAACTTTAACCCTAAACCTAAGCCCAACCCGTAACCCTAATCCTATCCTTTTACCCTAAAACTAACCCCTAAACCTAACCCCTATACCTCACCCTAACTCTATCCCCAATCCTAATTCTAACCATACCCCTTCATAAAACACTAACTCCTAACCGCTAACCCTAACACTAACCAAAAACCCTAATCAATAATCCCTAACCCTAACGCTTAACCTTTACCCTAACCGTTAACCCTCACCCTAAATCTTAACACTGACCCTAACCTTAACCTTTAACTCTAAGCCTAACCCTTAACCCTACAGTAAGGAAGACCTTTAATGCTAATGGGATCCATTTTCCGTAACCCTAACACTACACCTAAAAATAACAGTAACCTTTCATCCTTAAACCTAACCCCTAACACTTACTTTAACCCCAAACCCTAACCCTAATCCTAAGCATTAAACGTAACCCTATCTCTTAACCCTAACGCTAGCCCTTACCCGAACGCCTAGATCTAACCCTAATTCGATCCTACCGCCTAATCCTAACCTTAAGCCCTAATGCTAACTCTAACCCTGAACCCTAAACCTACCCGTAACCCTTAACACTAACCCTATCCGTGAACCTTAACCCTGACCCTAACCATTACCCGCATCCAGGCATTTAACCCTGACCCTACCCCTAGTCCTTAATGATAACCCTAACACTAAACCCTAACACTAAGGCCAACACTTAAACGTAATCCTATCCCTTAACCCTAACCCTAACCCTAACCCTAATGCTAACCCTAATGCTAACCCCTAAACGTAACCCAAACCGTCACCAGTAAACCTAAACCTAACCTCTAACACAAACCATAGCACATAACTCTAACCCTAAAACTAACCCTAACCCTAAACCTAACCCTAAACCCTAACTCTTAACCTTAACCCTAAGCGTTAACTCTCACGCTATCCTATAATCCTAACCCTAATCCTAATCTTCAACCCTAAACCTTACACTTAACCCTAACCCTGTACGAAACCCTAACCCCTCATCTTAACCCTAACAGTAAACCTCAACCCTAAACCAAAGTGTAACCGTTAAACCTAAGAGTAACCTTTAACCCTAACCCTAATCCCTAACCCTAAGCCCTCACCCTAACACTAAACTTCATCCTTAACCCTAACCATAATCCTAACCCTAAATCTAATTCTCAGACTTCTTGCTTTCTTAGAGTTTAGAAAGCCTGCAATCCTCCCATGCCATGCGTGAAAGGAGGCTCTACCACTGTGTCCTGTATGAAACCCACGGGCCCATACCCAGAGTATGATAGAGTGGGTTCCCGGGTACAATCCCAGCCCCCAAAACTCCCCCCCGCCCGCCTAATGCAGACAAGGCCCATGTGCTAAGCATAAACAATACCTTTAACAGATAACCCTAACCCTGAACATAACACCCAACCCTGTTCCTATTTCTCCCCTTAACACGTAAACTTCACCGTGCGCCTAACTTTAACCTCTTATCCTAACGTTAATGCATAACCCATGTCCTGAGAACAACCCCTATCCCATAAGTCTAACCCTATCTCCTAGTCATCACTGTGACACCTAATCCCTAACCCTAATTCTAAACCGCTAACCCTAACCGTAACCCTACCTACAACACTAACACTGACAGTAACCCTTACTTCTAACCCAACGCTATGCCTAACAAAAACCCTAACCCTTGACTCTAACCCTTCACCCTAACCCCTAAGACTTACCCTAACCCTTAACCCTAATCCTAATCCTAACCATTAAACCTAACCCTAGCTCTTAAAGCTAACCCTAAACCTTACCCTCACGACTGGACCTAACGCTGACACTAACCTAACACCTAACCCTAACCAGAACCCCTAAAGCTAACCCTGAACCCTGTCCCTAACCCTAGCAGTAAACTTTAACCCTAAACCTAAGCCCAACCCGTAACCCTAATCCTATCCTTTTACCCTAAAACTAACCCCTAAACCTAACACCTATACCTCACCCTAATTCTAACCCCAATCCTAATTCTAACCATACCCCTTCATAAAACACTAACTCCTAACCGCTAACCCTAACACTAACCGAATATCCTAATCACTAATCCCTAACCCTAACGCTTAACCTTTACCCTAACCGTTAACCCTCACCCTAAATCTTAACACTGACCCTAACCTGAACCTTTAACTCTAAGCTTAACCCTTAACCCTACAGTAA
>NW_027182839.1:57500-60000 GCF_041146395.1 Eulemur rufifrons | reverse complement strand
ATCCTAATCTTCAACCCTAAACCTAACACTTAACCCTAACCCTGTACCAAACACTAACCCCTCATCTAAACCCTAACGGTAAAACTCAACCCTAAACCAAAGTGTAACCGTTAAACCTAATGCTAACCCCTAAACGTAACCCTAACCGTGGACAGTAAACCTAACCCTAACCTCTAACACAAACCCTAACACATAACTCGAACCCTAAAGCTAACCCTAACCCTTAACCCTAAACCTAAACCCTAACCCTAACTCTTAACCTTAACCCTAACCGTTAACTCTCACGCTAACCTTTAATCCTAACCCTAATCCTAATCTTCAACCGTAAACCTAACACTTAACGCTAACCCTGTACCTAACCCTAACCCTATACCAAACCCTAACCCCTCATCTTAACCCTAACCGTAAACCTCAAACCTAAACCGAACTGTAACCGTTAAACCTAAGAGTAACCTTTAACCCTAACCCTAATCCCTAACCCTAAGCCCTCACCCTAACACTAAACTTCATCCTTAACCCTAACCAGAATCCTAACCCTAAATCTAGTTCTCAGACTTCTTGCTTTCTTAGAGTTTAGAAAGCCTGCAATCCTCCCATGACATGCGTGAAAGGAGGCTCTACCACTGTGTCCTGCATGAAACCCACGGGCCCATACCCAGAGTATGATAGAGTGGGTTCCCGGGTACAATCCCAGCCCCCTAAACTCCCCCCGCCGGCCTAATGCAGACAGGGCCCGTGCGCTAAGCATAAACAATACCTTTAACAGATAACCCTAACCCTGAACATAACACCCAACCCTGTTCCTATTTCTCCCCTTAACACGTAAACCTCACCGTGCGCCTAACTTTAACCTCTTATCCTAACGTTAATGCATAACCCATTTCCTGAGAACAACCCCTATCCCATAATTCTAACCCTATCTCCTAGTCATCACTGTGACACCTAATCCCTAACCCTAATTCTAAACCGCTAACCCTAACCGTAACCCTACCTACAACCCTAACACTGACAGTAAACCTTACTTCTAACCCCAACGCTATGCCTAACAAAAACCCTAACCCTTGACCCTAACCCTTCACCCTAACCCCTAAGCCTTACCCTAACCCTTAACCCTAATCCTAATCCTAACCATTAAACCTAACCTTAGATCTTAAAGCTAACCCTAAACCTTACCCTCAAGACTAGACCTAATCCTGACACTAACCTAACACCTAACCCTAACCAG
This sequence comes from Eulemur rufifrons, assembly GCF_041146395.1. Lineage (NCBI taxonomy): Eukaryota > Metazoa > Chordata > Mammalia > Primates > Lemuridae > Eulemur > Eulemur rufifrons. The sequence goes on along the minus strand of NW_027182839.1, from coordinate 58,775 downwards.
AACCCCTAAAGCTAACCCTGAACCCTATCCCTAACCCTAGCAGTAAACTTTAACCCTAAACCTAAGCCCAACCCGTAACCCTAATCCTATCCTTTTACCCTAAAACTAACCCCTAAACCTAACCCCTATACCTCACCCTAACTCTAACCCCAATCCTAATTCTAACCATACCCCTTCATAAAACACTAACTCCTAACCGCTAACCCTAACACTAACCAAAATCCCTAATCACTAATCCCTAACCCTAACGCTTAACCTTTACCCTAACCGTTAACCCTCACCCTAAATCTTAACACTGACCCTAACCTTAACCTTTAACTCTAAGCCTAACCCTTAACCCTACAGTAAGGAAGACCCTTAATGCTAATGGGATCCCTTATCCCTAACCCTAACACTACAGCTAAAAATAACCCTAACCTTGGATCCTGAAACCTAACCCCTAACACTTACTTTAACCCCAAACCCTAACCCTAATCCTAAGCATTAAACCTAACCCTATCTCTTAACCCTAACGCTAGCCCTTACCCTAACGCGTAGATCTAACCCTAAATCTAACCTACCGACTAATCCTAACCTTAAGCCCTAATGCTAACTCTAACCCTGAACCCTAAACCTACCCGTAACCCTTAACACTAACCCTATCCGTGAACCTTAACCCTGACCCTAACTATTACGCGCACCCAAGCATTTAACCCTGACCCTAACCCTAATCCTTAATGCTAACCCTAACACTAAACCCTAACCCTAAGCCCAACACTTATCCCTAATCCTATCCCCTAACCCTAACCCTAAGCCTAACGCTAATGCTACCCCCTAAACGTAACCCTAACCGTGACCAGTAAACCTAACCCTAACCTCTAACACAAACCATAGCACATAACTCTAACCCTAAAACTAACCCTAACCCTAACCGTAACCCTAAACCCTAACTCTTAACCTTAACACTAAGAGTTAACTCTCACGCTAACCTTTAATCCTAACCCTAATCCTAATCTTCAACCCTAAACCTAAAACTTAACCCTAACCCTGTACCAAAACCTAACCCCTCATCTTAACCCTAACCGTAAACCTCAACCCTAAACCAAAGTGTAACCGTTAAACCTAAGAGTAACCTTTAACCCTAACCATAAGCCCTAACGCTAAGCCCTCACCCTAACACTAAACTTCATCCTTAACCCTAACCATAATCCTAACCCTAAATCTAATTCTCAGACTTCTTGCTTTCTTAGAGTTTAGAAAGCCTGCAATCCTCCCATGCCATGCGTGAAAGGAGGC
>NW_027182839.1:30000-32500 GCF_041146395.1 Eulemur rufifrons | reverse complement strand
CTAATGCTAACCCCTAAACGTAACCCTAACCGTCACCAGTAAACCTAACCCTAACCGCGAACACAAACCATAGCACATAAATCTAACCCTAAAACTAACACTAACCCTAACCCTAACCCAAACCCTAACCCTAACCCTAACTCTAACCCTAAACCCTAAACATACCCGTAACCCTTAACACTAGCCCTATCCATGAACCTTAACCCTGACCCTAACCATTACCCGCACCCAAGCTTTTAACCATGACTATAACACTAATCCTTAATGCTAACCCTAACACTAAACCCTAACCCTAAGCCCAACACTTATCCCTAATCCTATCCCTTAACCTTAACCTTAACCCTTATGCTACCCCATAAACGTAACCCTAACCGTGACCAGTAAACCTAACCCTAACCTCTAACACAAACCATAGCACATAACTCTAATCCTAAAACTAACCCTAACCCTAACCCTAACCCTAAACCCTAACTCTTAACCTTAACCCTAAGCGTTAACTCTCACGCTAACCTTTAATCCTAAACCTAATCCTAATCTTCAACCCTAAACCTAACACTTAACCCTAACCCTGTACCAACCCTAACCCCTCATCTTAACCCTAACCGTAAACCTCAACCCTAAACCAAAGTGTAACCGTTAAACCTAAGGGTAACCTTTAACCCTAACCCTAATCCCTAACCCTAAGCCCTCACCCTAACACTAAACTTCATCCTTAACCCTAACCATAATCCTAACCCTAAATCTAATTCTCAGACTTCTTGCTTTCTTAGAGTTTAGAAAGCCTGCAATCCTCCCATGCTATGCGTGAAAGGAGGCTCTACCACTGCGTCCTGCATGAAACCCACGGGCTCATACCCAGAGTATGATAGAGTGGGTTCCCGGGTACAGTCCCAGCCCCCTAAACTCCCCCCGCCCGCCCAATGCAGACAGGGCCCGTGCGCTAAGCATAAACAATACCTTTAACAGATAACCCTAACCCTGAACATAACACCCAACCCTGTTCCTATTTCTCCCCTTAACACGTAAACCTCACCGTGCGCCTAACTTTAACCTCTTATCCTAACGTTAATGCATTACCCATTTCCTGAGAACAACCCCTATCCCATAATTCTAACCCTATCTCCTAGTCATCACTGTGACACCTAATCCCTAACCCTAATTCTAAACCGCTAACCCTAACCGTAACCCTACCTACAACCCTAACACTGACAGTAACCCTTACTTCTAACCCCAACGCTATGCCTAACAAAAACCCTAACCCTTCACCCTAACCCTTCACCCTAACCCCTAAGCCTTACCCTAACCCTTAACCCTAATCCTAATCCTAACCATTAAACCTAACCCTAGCTCTTAAAGCTAACCCTAAACCTTACCCTCACGACTAGACCTAAACCTGACACTAACCTAACACCTGACCCTAACCAGACCCCTAAAGCTAGCCCTGAACCCTATCCCTAAACCTAGCAGTAAACTTTAACCCTAAACCTAAGCCCAACCCGTAACCCTAATCCTATCCTTTTACCCTAAACCTAACCCCTATACCTCACCCTAACTCTAACCCCAATCCTAATTCTAACCATACCCCTTCATAAAACACTAACTCCTAACCGCTAACCCTAACACTAACCAAAAACCCTAATCACTAATCCCGAACCCTAACGCTTAACCTTTACCCCAACCGTTAACCCTCACCCTAAATCTTAACACTGACCCTAACCTTAACCTTTAACTCTAAGCCTAACCCTTAACCCTACAGTAAGGAAGACCCTTAATGCTAATGGGATCCCTTATCCCTAACCCTAACACTACAGCTAAAAATAACCCTAACCTTGGATCCTTAAACCTAACCCCTAACACTTACTTTAACCCCAAACCCTAACCCTAATCCTAAGCATTAAACCTAACCCTATCTCTGAACCCTAACGCTAGCCCTTACCCTAACGCCTAGATCTAACCCTAAATCGAATCTACCGCCTAATCCTAACCTTAAGCCCTAATGCTAACTCTAACCCTGAACCCTAAACCTACCCGTAACCCTTAACACTAACCCTATCCGTGAACCTTAACCCTGACCCTAACCATTACCCGCACCCAAGCATTTAACCCTGACCCTACCCCTAATCCTTAATGATAACACTAACACTAAACCCTAACCCTAAGCCCAACACTTAACCCTAATCCTATCCCTTAACCCTAACCCTAACGCAAACCCCTAAACGTAACCCTAACCGTGACCAGTAAACCTAACCTTAACCTCTAACACAAACCATAGCACAAAACTCTAACCCTAAAACTAAACCTAACCCAAACCCTAACCCTAAACCCTAACTCTTAACCTTAACCCTAAGCGTTAACTCTCACGCTAACCTTTAATCCTAACCCTAATCCTAATATTCAACCCTAACCTAACACTTAACCCTAACCCTGTACCAAACCCTAACCCCTCATCTTAACCCTAACCGTAAACCTCAACCCTAAACCAAAGTGTAGCCGTTAAACC
>NW_027182839.1:5000-10000 GCF_041146395.1 Eulemur rufifrons | reverse complement strand
TGAACCCTATCCCTAACCCTAGCAGTAAACTTTAACCCTAAACCTAAGCCAAACCCGTAACCCTAATCCTATCCTTTTACCCTAAAACTAACCCCTAAACCTAACCCTTATACCTCACCCTAAGTCTAACCCCAATCCTAATTCTAACCATACCCCTTCATAAAACACTAACTCCTAACCGCTAACCCTAACACTAACCAAAAACCCTAATCAGTAATCCCTAACCCTAACGCTTAACCTTTACCCTAACCGTTAACCCTCACCCTAAATCTTAACACTGACCCTAACCTTAACCTTTAACTCTAAGCCTAACCCTTAACCCTACAATAAGGAAGACCCTTAATGCTAATGGGATCCCTTATCCCTAACCCTAACACTACAGCTAAAAATAACCCTAAGCTTTGATCCTTAAACCTAACCCCTAACACTTACTTTAACCCCAAACCCTAACCCTAATCCTAACTATTAAACCTAACCCTATCTCTTAACCCTAACGCTAGCCCTTACCCTAACGCCTAGATCTAACCCTAAATCGAACCTACCGCCTAATCCTAACCTTAAGCCCTAATGCTAACTCTAACCCTGAACCCTAAACCTACCCGTAACCCTTAACACTAACCCTATCCGTGAACCTTAACCCTGACCCTAAACATTACCCGCACCCAAGCATTTAACCCTGACCCTTCCCCTAATCCTTAATGATAACCCTAACACTAAACCCTAACCCTAATCCCAACACTTATCCCTAATCCTATCCCTTAACCCTAACCCTAACCCTAATGCTACCCCCTAAACGTAACCCTAACCGTGACCAGTAAACCTAACCCTAACCTCTAACACAAGCCATAGCACATAACTCTAACCCTAAAACTAACCCTAACCCTAACCCTAAACCCTAACTCTTAACCTTAACACTAAGCGTTAACTCTCACACTAACCTTTAATCCTAACCCTAATCCTAATCTTCAACCCTAAACCTAACACTTAACCCTAACCCTGTACCAAACCCTAACCCCTCAGCTTAACCCTAACCGTAAACCTCAACCCTAAACCAAAGTGTAACCGTTAAACCTAAGAGTAACCTTTAACCCTAACCCTAATCCCTAACCCTAATCCCTCACCCTAACACTAAACTTCATCCTTAACCCTAACCAGAATCCTAACCCTAAATCTAATTCTCAGACTTCTTGCTTTCTTAGAGTTTAGAAAGCCTGCAATCCTCCCATGCCATGCGTGAAAGGAGGCTCTACCACTGTGTCCTGCATGAAACCCACGGGCCCATACCCAGAGTATGATAGAGTGGGTTCCCGGGTACAATCCCAGCCCCCTAAACTCCCCCCGCCCGCCTACTGCAGACAGGGCCCGTGCGCTAAGCATAAACAATACCTTTAACAGATAACCCTAACCCTGAACGTAACACCCAACCCTGTTCCTATTTCTCCCCTTAACACGTAAACCTCACCATGCGCCTAACTTTAACCTCTTATCCTAACGTTAATGCATAACCCATTTCCTGAGAACAACCCCTATCCCATAATTCTAACCCTATCTCCTAGTCATCACTGTGACACCTAATCCCTAACCCTAATTCTAAACCGCTAACCCTAACCGTAACCCTACCTACAACCCTAACACTGACAGTAACCATTACTTCTAACCCCAACGCTATGCCTAATAAAAACCCTAACCCTTCACCCTAACCCCTAAGCCTTACCCTAACCCTTAACCCTAATCCTATTCCTAACCATTAAACCTAACCCTAGCTCTTAAAGCTAACCCTAAACCTTACCCTCACGTCTAGACCTAACCCTGACACTAACCTAACACCTAACCCTAACCAGAACCCCTAAAGCTAACCCTGAACCCTATCCCTAACCCTAGCAGTAAACTTTAACCCTAAACCTAAGCCCAACCCGTAACCCTAATCCTATCCTTTTACCCTAAAACTAACCCCTAAACCTAACCCCTATACCTCACCCTAACTCTAACCCCAATCCTAATTCTAACCATACCCCTTCATAAAACACTAACTCCTAACCGCTAACCCTAACACTAACCAAAAACCCTAATCACTAATACCTAACCCTAACGCTTAACCTTTACCCTAACCGTTAACCCTCACCCTAAATCTTAACACTGACCCTAACCTTAACCTTTAACTCTAAGCCTAACCCTTAACCCTACAGTAAGGAAGACCCTTAATGCTAATGGGATCCCTTATCCCTAACCCTAACACTACAGCTAAAAATAACCGTAACCTTTGATCCTGAAACCTAACCCCTAACACTTACTTTAACCCCAAACCCTAAACCTAATCCTAAGCATTAAACCTAACCCTATCTCTTAACCCTAACGCTAGCCCTTACCCTAACGCCTAGATCTAACCCTAAATCTAACCTACCGCCTAATCCTAACCTTAAGCCCTAATGCTAACTCTAACCCTGAAGCCTAAACCTACCCGTAACCCTTAACACTAACCCTATCCGTGAACCTTAACCCTGACCCTAACCATTACCCGCACCCAAGCATTTAACCCTGACCCTACCCCTAATCCTTAATGATAACCCTAACACTAAACCCTAACCCTAAGCCCAACACTTATCCCTAATCCTATCCCTTAACCCTAACCCTAACCCTAATGCTACCCCCTAAACGTAACCCTCACCGTGACCAGTAAACCTAACCCTAACCTCTAACACAAACCATAGCACATAACTCTAACCCTAAAACTAACCCTAACCCTAACCCCAAACCCTAACTCTTAACCTTAACCCTTAGCGTTAACTCTCACGCTAACCTTTAATCCTAACACTAATCCTAATCTTCAACCCTAAACCTAACACTTAACCCTAACCCTGTACCAAACCCTAACCCCTCATCTTAACCCTAACCGAAAACCTCAACCCTAAACCAAAGTGTAACCGTTAAACCTAAGAGTAACCTTTAACCCTAACCCTGATCCCTAACCCTAAGCCCTCACCCTAACACTAAACTTCATCCTTAACCCTAACCAGAATCCTTACCCTAAATCTAATTCTCAGACTTCTTGCTTTCTTAGAGTTTAGAAAGCCTGCAATCCTCCCATGCCATGCGTGAAAGGAGGCTCTACCACTGTGTCCTGCATGAAACCCACGGGCCCATACCCAGAGTATGATAGAGTGGGTTCCCGGGTACAATCCCAGCCCCCTAAACTCCCCCCGCCTGCCTAATGCAGACAGGGCCCGTGCGCTAAGCATAAACAATACCTTTAACAGATAACCCTAACCCTGAACATAACAACCCAACCCTGTTCCTATTTCTCCCCTTAACACGTAAACCTCACCGTGCGCCTAACTTTAACCTCTTATCCTAACGTTAATGCATAACCCATTTCCTGAGAACAACCCCTATCCCATAATTCTAACCCTATCTCCTAGTCATCACTGTGACACCTAATCCCTAACCCTAATTCTAAACCGCTAACCCTAACCGTAACCCTACCTACAACCCTAACACTGACAGTAACCCTTACTTCTAACCCCAACGCTATGCCTAACAAAAACCCTAACCCTTGACCCTAACCCTTCACCCTAACCCCTAAGCCTTACCCTAACCCTTAACCCTAATCCTAATCCTAACCATTAAACCTAACCCTAGATCTTAAAGCTAACCCTAAACCTTACCCTCACGACTAGACCTAACCCTGACACTAACCTAACACCTAACCCTAACCAGAACCCCTAAAGCTAACCGTGAACCCTATCCCTAACCCTAGCAGTAAACTTTAACCCTAAACCTAAGCCCAACCCGTAACCCTAATCCTATCCTTTTATCCTAAACCTAACCCCTATACCTCACCCTAACTCTAACCCCAATCCTAATTCTAACCATACCCCTTCATAAAACACTAACTCCTAACCGCTAATCCTAACACTAACCAAAAACCCTATTCACTAATCCCTAACCCTAACGCTTAACGTTTACCCTAACCGTTAACCCTCACCCCAAATCTTAACACTGACCCTAACCTTAACCTTTAACTCTAAGCCTAACCCTTAACCCTACAGTAAGGAACACCCTTAATGCTAATGGGATCCCTTATCCCTAACCCTAACACTACAGCTAAAAATAACCCTAACCTTTGATCCTGAAACCTAACCCCTAACACTTACTTTAACCCCAAACCCTAACCCTAATCCTAAGCATTAAACCTAACCCTATCACTTAACCCTAACGCTAGCCCTTACCCTAACGCCTAGATCTAACCCTAAATCTAACCTACCGCCTAATCCTAACCTTAAGCCCTAATGCTAACTCTAACCCTGAACCCTAAACCTACCCGTAACCCTGAACACTAACCCTATCCGTCAACCTTAACCCTGACCCTAACCATTGCCCGCACCCAAGCATTTAACCCTGACCCTACCCCTAATCCTTAATGATAACCCTAACACTAAACCCTAACCCTAAGCCCAACACTTATCCCTAATCCTATCCCTTAACCCTAACACTAATGCTAACCCCTAAACGTAATCCTAACCGTGACCAGTAAACCTAACCCTAACCTCTAACACAAACCATAGCACTAAAGTAACTAAAACTAACCCTATCCCTAACCCTAACCCTAACCCTAACCCTAACCTCTAACACAAACCATAGCACATAACTCTAACCCTAAAACGAACCCTAAACCTAACCCTAACCCCTAACTCTTAAGCTTAACCCTAAGCGTTAACTCTCACGCTAACCTTTAATCCTAACCCTAATCCTAATCTTCAACCCTAAACCTAACACTTAACCCTAACCCTGTACCAAACCCTAACCCCTCATCTTAACCCTAACCGTAAACCTCAACCCTAAAAAAAAGTGTAACAGTTAAACCTAAGAGTAACCTTTAACCCTAACCCTAAGCCCTAACCCTAAGCCCTCACCCTAACACTAAACTTCATCCTTAACCCTAACCATAATCCTAACCCTAAATCTAATTCTCAGACTTCTTGCTTTCTTAGAGTTTAGAAAGC
>NW_027182838.1:1512500-1515064 GCF_041146395.1 Eulemur rufifrons | reverse complement strand
AAATGCTTGGGTGCGGGTAATGTTTAGGGTCAGGGTTAAGGTTCACGGATAGGGTTAGTGTTAACGGTTACGGGTAGGTTTAGGGTTCAGGGTTAGAGTTAGCATTAGGGCTTAAGCTTAGGATTAGGCGGTAGGTTCGATTTAGGGTTAGATCTAGGCATTAGGGTAAGGGCTAGCGTTAGGGTTAAGAGATAGGGTTAGGTTTAATGCTTAGGATGAGGGTTAGGATTACAGTTTAGCGTGAGAGTTAACGCTTAGGGTTAAGGTGAAGAGTTAGGGTTTAGGGTTACGGTTAGGGTTAGTTTTAGGGTTAGAGTTATGTGCTATGGTTTGTGTTAGAGGTTAGGGTTAGGTTTACTGGTCACGCTTAGGGTTACGTTTAGGGGGTAGCATTAGGGTTAGGGTGAGGGTTAAGGGATAGGATTAGGGATAAGTGTTGGGCTTAGGGTTAGGGTTTAGTGTTAGGGTTATCATTAAGGATTAGGGGTAGGGTCAGGGTTAAATGCTTGGGTGCGGGTAATGGTTAGGGTCAGGGTTAAGGTTCACGGATAGGGTTAGTGTTAAGGGTTACGGGTAGGTTTCGGGTTCAGGGTTAGAGTTAGCATTAGTGCTTAAGGTTAGGATTAGGCGGTAGGTTCGATTTAGGGTTAGATCTAGGCGTTAGGGTAAGGGCTAGCGTTAGGGTTAAGAGATAGGGTTAGGTTTAATGCTTAGGATTAGGGTTAGGGTTTGGGGTTAAAGTAAGTGTTAGGGGTTAGGTTTAAGGATCAAAGGTTAGGGTTATGTTTAGCTGTAGTGTTAGGGTTAGGGATAAGGGATCCCATTAGCATTAAGGGTCTTCCTTACTGTAGGGTTAAGGGTTAGGCTTAGAGTTAAAGGTTAAGGTTAGGGTCAGTGTTAAGATTTAGGGTGAGGGTTAACGGTTAGGGTAAAGGTTAAGCGTTAGGGTTAGGGATTAGTGATTAGGGTTTTTGGTTAGTGTTAGGGTTAGCGGTTAGGAGTTATTGTTTTACGAAGGGGTATGGTTAGAATTAGGATTGGGGTTAGAGTTAGGGTGAGGTATAGGGGTTAGGTTTAGGGGTTGGTTTTAGGGTAAAAGGATAGGATTAGGGTTACTGGTTGGGCTTAGGTTTAGGGTTAAAGTTTACTGCTAGGGTTAGGGATAGGGTTCAGGGTTAGCTTTAGGGGTTCTGGTTAGGGTTAAGTGTTAGGTTAGTGTCAGGGTTAGGTCTAGTCGTGAGGGTAAGGTTTAGGGTTACCTTTAAGAGCTAGGGTTAGGTTTAATGGTTAGGATTAGGATTAGGGTTAAGGGTTAGGGTAAGGCTTAGGGGTTAGGGTGAAGGGTTAGGGTTATTATTAGGCATAGCGTTGGGGTTAGAATAAGGGTTACTGTCAGTGTTAGGGTTGTAGGTAGGGTTACGGTTAGGGTTAGCGGTTTAGAATTAGGGTTAGGGATTAGGTGTCACAGTGATGACTAGGAGATAGGGTTAGAATTATGGGATAGGGGTTGTTCTCAGGAAATGCGTTATGCATTAACGTTAGGATAAGAGGTTAAAGTTAGGAGCACGGTGAGGTTTACGTGTTAAGGGGAGAAATAGGAACAGGGTTGGGTGTTACGTTCAGGGTTAGGGTTATCTGTTAAATTTATTGTTTATGCTTAGCGCACGGGCCCTATCTGCATTAGGCGGGCGGGGGGAGTTTAGGGGGCTGGGATTATACCCGGGAACCCACTCTATCATACTCTGGGTATGGGCCCGTGGGTTTCATGCAGGACACAGTGGTAGAGCCTCCTTTCACGCATGGCATGGGAGGATTACCGGCTTTCTAAACTCTAAGAAAGCAAGAAGTCTGAGAATTAGATTTAGGGTTAGGATTATGGTCAGGGTTAAGGATGAAGTTTAGTGTTAGGGTGAGGGCTTAGGGTTAGGGATTAGGGTTAGGGTTAAAGGCTACTCTTAGGTTTAACGGTTACACTTTGGTTTAGGGTTGAGGTTTACGGTTAGGGTTAAGATGAGGGGTTTGGGTTTGCTACAGGGTTAGGGTTAAGTGTTAGGTTTAGGGTTGAAGATTAGGATTAGGGTTAGGATTAAAGGTTAGCGTGAGAGTTAACGCTTAGGGTTAAGGTTAAGAGTTAGGGTTTAGGGTTAGGGTTAGGGTTAGTTTTAGGGTTAGAGTTATGTGCTATGGTTTGTGTTAGAGGTTAGGGTTAGGTTTACTGGTCACGGTTAGGGTTAGGTTTATGGGGTAGCATTAGGGTTAAGGTTAAGGTTAAGAGATAGGATTAGTGATAAGTGTTGGGCTTAGGGTTAGGGTTTAGTGTTAGGGTTAGCATTAAGGATTAGGGTTAGGGTCAGGGTTAAAAGCTTGGGTGCGGGTAATGGTTTGGGTCAGGGTTAAGGTTCATGGATAGGGTTAGTGTTAAGGGTTACGGGTATGTTTAATGTTTAGGGTTAGAGTTAGGGTTAGGGTTAGAGTTAGGGGTTAGGGCTAGGGTCAGGGTCAGGGTCGGGGGTTAGGGGTTAGGGTTAGGGGTTAGGGTTAGGGTAAGGGGTTAGGGTTAGGGT
>NW_027182838.1:1487500-1505000 GCF_041146395.1 Eulemur rufifrons | reverse complement strand
ACTGTAGGGTTAAGGGTTAGGCTTAGAGTTAAAGGTGAAGGTTAGGGTCAGTGTTAAGATTTAGGGTGAGGGTTAACGGTTAGGGTAAAGGTTAAGCGTTAGGGTTAGGGATTAGTGATTAGGAATTTTGGTTAGTGTTAGGGGTAGCGGTTAGGAGTTAGTGTTTTATGAAGGGGTATGGTTAGAATTAGGATTGGGGTTAGAGTTAGGGTGAGGTAAAGGGGTTAGGTTTAGTGGTTAGTTTTAGGGTAAAAGGATAGAATTAGGGTTACGGGTTGGGCTTAGGTTTAGGGTTAAAGTTTACTGGTAGGGTTAGGGATAGGGTTCAGGGTTAGCTTTAGGGGTTCTGGTTAGGGTTAGGTGTTAGGTTAGTGTCAGCGTTAGGTCTAGTCGTGAGGGTAAGGTTTAGGGTTAGCTTTAAGAGCTAGGATTAGGTTTAATGGTTAGGATTAGGATTAGGGTTAAGGGTTAGGGTAAGGCTTAGGGGTTAGGGTGAAGGTTTAGGGTTTTTGTTAGGCATAGCGTTGGGGTTAGAAATAAGGGTTACTGTCAGTGTCAGGGTTGTAGGTAGGGTTACGGTTAGGGTTAGCGGTTTAGAATTAGGGTTAGGGATTAGGTGTCACAGTGATGACTAGGAGATAGGGTTAGAATTATGGGATGGGGTTGTTCTCAGGAAATGGGTTATCCATTAACGTTAGGATAAGAGGTTAAAGTTAGGCGCACGGTGAGGTTTACGTGTTAAGGGGAGAAATAGGAACAGGGTTGGGTGTTATGTTCAGGGTTAGGGTTATCTGTTAAAGGTATTGTTTATGCTTAGCGCACGGGCCCTGTCTGCATTAGGCGGGAGGGGGGAGTTTAGGGGGCTGGGATTGTACCCGGGAACCCACTCTATAATACTCTGGGTATGGGCCCGTGGGTTTCATGCAGGACACAGTGGTAGAGCCTCCTTTCACGCATGGCATGGGAGGATTGCAGGCTTTCTAAACTCTAAGAAAGCAAGAAGTCTGAGAATTAGATTTAGGGGTAGGATTATGGTTAGGGTTAAGGATGAAGTTTAGTGTTAGGGTGAGGGCTTAGGGTTAGGGATTAGGGTTAGGGTTAAAGGCTACTCTTAGGTTTAACGGCTACACTTTGGTTTAGGGTTGAGGTTTACGGTTAGGGTTAAGATGAGGGGTTAGGGTTTTGGTACAGGGTTAGGGTTAAGTGTTAGGTTTAGGGTTGAAGATTAGGATTAGGGTTAGGATTAAAGGTTAGAGTGAGAGTTAACGCTTAGGGTTAAGGTTAAGAGTTAGGGTTTAGGGTTAGGGTTGGGGTTAGGTTTAGTTTTAGGGTTAGAGTTATGTGCTATGGTTTGTGTTAGAGGTTAAGGTTAGGTTTACTGGTCACGGTTAGGGTTACGTTTAGGGGTTTGCATTAGGGTTAGGGTGAAGGGATAGGATTAGGGTTATTGTTGGGCTTAGTGTTAGGGTTTAGTGTTGGTGTTATCATTAAGGATTAGGGGTAGGGTCAGGGTTAAATGCTTGGGTGGAGGTAATGGTTAGGGTCAGGGTTAAGGTTCATGGATAGGGTTAGTGTTAAGGGTTACGGGTAGGTTTAGGGTTCAGGGTTAGAGTTAGCATTAGGGCTTAAGGTTAGGATTAGGCGGTAGATTCGATTTAGGGTTAGATCTAGGCGTTAGGGTAAGGGCTAGCGTTAGGGTTCAGAGATAGGGTTAGGTTTAATGCTTAGGATTATGGTTAGGGTTTGGGGTTAAAGTAAGTGTTAGGGGTTAGGTTTCAGGATCAAAGGTTAGGGTTATTTTTAGCTGTAGTGTTAGGGTTACGGATAAGGGATCCCATTAGCATTAAGGGTCTTCCTTACTGTAGGGTTAAGGGTTAGGCTTAGAGTTAAAGGTTAAGGTTAGGGTCAGTGTTAAGATTTAGGGTGAGGGTTAACGGTTAGGGTAAAGGTTAAGTGTTAGGGTTAGGGATTAGTGATTAGGGTTTTTGGTTAGTGTTAGGTTAGCGGTTAGTGTTTTATGAAGGGGTATGGTTAGAATTAGGATTTGGGTTAGAGTTAGGGTGAGGTATAGGGGTTAGCTTTAGGGGTTAGTTTTAGGGTAAAAGGATAGGATTAGGGTTACGGGTTGGGCTTAGGTTTAGGGTTAAAGTTTACTGCGAGGGTTAGGGATAGGGTTCAGGGTTAGCTTTAGGGGTTCTGGTGAGGGTTAAGTGTTAGGTTAGTGTCAGGGTTAGGTCTAGTCGTGACGGTAAGGTTTAGGGTTAGCTTTAAGAGCTAGGGTTATGTTTAATGGTTAGGATTAGGATTAGGGTTAAGGGTTAGGGTAAGGCTTAGGGTTTAGGGTGAAGGGTTAGGGTCAAGGGTTAGGGTTTTTGTTAGGCATAGCGTTGGGGTTAGAAGTAAGGGTTACTGTCAGTGTTAGGGTTGTAGGTAGGGTTACGGTTAGGGTTAGCGGTTTGGAATTAGGGTTAGGGATTAGGTGTCACAGTGATGACTAGGAGATAGGGTTAGAATTATGGGATAGGGGTTGTTCTCAGGAAATGGGTTATGCATTAACGTTAGGATAAGAGGTTAAAGTTAGGCGCATGGTGAAGTTTACGTGTTAAGGGGAGAAATAGGAACAGGGTTGGGTGTTATGTTCAGGGTTAGGGTTATCTGTTAAAGGTATTGTTTATGCTTAGCGCACGGGCCCTGTCTGCATTAGGCGGGCGGGGGGGAGTTTTGGGGGCTGGGATTGTACCCGGGAACCCACTCTATCATACTCTGGGTATGGGCCCGTGGGTGTCATACAGGACACAGTGGTAGAGCCTCCTTTCACGCATGGCATGGGAGGATTGCAGGCTTTCTAAACTCTAAGAAAGCAAGAAGTCTGAGAATTAGATTTAGGGTTAGGATTATGGTTAGAGTTAAGGATGAAGTTTAGTGTTAGGGTGAGGGCTTAGGGTTAGGGATTAGGGTTAGGGTTAAAGGTTACTCTTAGGTTTAACGGTTACACTTTGGTTTAGGGTTGAGGTTTACGGTTAGGGTTAAGATGAGTGGTTAGGGTTTGGTACAGGGTTAGGGTTAAGTGTAAGGTTTAGGGTTGAAGATTAGGATTAGGGTTAGGATTATAGGATAGCGTGAGAGTTAACGCTTAGGGTTAAGGTTAAGAGTTAGGGTTTAGGGTTATGTTTAGGGTTAGGGTTAGTTTTAGGGTTAGAGTTATGTGCTATGGTTTGTGTTAGAGGTTAGGGTTAGGTTTACTGGTCACGGTTAGGGTTACGTTTAGGGGGTAGCATTAGGGTTAGGGTTAGGGTTAGGGTTAAGGGATAGGATTACGGTTAAGTGTTAGCCTTAGGGTTAGGGTTTAGTGTTAGGGTTATCATTAAGGACTAGGGTAGGGTCAGGGATAAATGCCTGGGTGCGGGTAATGGTTAGGGTCAGGGTTAAGGTTCACAGATAGGGTTACTGTTAAGGGTTACGGGTAGGTTTAGGGTTCAGGGTTAGAGTTAGCATCAGGGCTTAAGGTTAGGATTAGGTGGTAGGTTCGATTCAGGGTTAGATCTAGGCGTTCGGGTAAGGGCTAGCGTTAGGGTTAAGAGATAGGGTTAGGTTTAATGCTTAGGATTAGGGTTAGGGTTTGGGGTTAAAGTAAGTGTTAGGGGTTAGGTTTAAGGATGAAAGGTTACTGTTATTTTTAGCTGTAGTGTTAGGGTTATGGAAAAGGGATCCCATTAGCATTAAGGGTCTTCCTTACTGTAGGGTTAAGGGTTAGGCTTAGAGTTACAGGTTAAGGTTAGGGTCAGGGTTAACATTTAGGGTGAGGGTTAACGGTTAGGGTAAAGGTTAAGCGTTAGGGTTAGGGATTAGTGATTAGGGTTTTTGGTTAGTGTTAGGGTTAGCGGTTAGGAGTTAGTGTTTTATGAAGGGGTATGGTTAGAATTAGGATTGGGGTTAGAGTTAGGGTGAGGTATAGGGGTTAGGTTTAGGATAAAAGGATAGGATTAGGGTTACGGGTTGGGCTTAGGTTTAGGGTTAAAGTTTACTGCTAGGGTTAGGGATAGGGTTCAGGGTTAGCTTTAGGGGTCTGGTTAGGGTCAGGTGTTAGGTTAGTGTCAGGGTTAGGTCTAGTCGTGAGGGTAAGGTTTAGGGTTAGCTTTAAGAGCTAGGGTTACGTTTAATGGTTAGGATTAGGATTAGGGTTAAGGGTTAGGGTAAGGCTTAGGGGTTAGGGTGACGGGTTAGGGTCAAGGGTTAGGGTTTTTGTTAGGCATAGCGTTGGGGTTAGAAGTAAGGGTTACTGTCAGTGTTAGGGTTGTAGGTAGGGTTACGGTTAGGGTTAGCGGTTTAGAATTAGTGATAGGGATTAGGTGTCACAGTGATGACTAGGAGATAGGGTTAGAATTATGGGATAGGGGTTGTTCTCAGGAAATGGGTTATGCATTAACGTTAGGATAAGAGGTTAAAGTTAGGCGCACGGTGAGGTTTACGTGTTAAGGGGAGAAATAGGAACAGGGTTGGGTGTTATGTTCAGGGTTAGGGTTATCTGTTAAAGGTATTGTTTATGCTTAGCGCACGGGCCCTGTCTGCATTAGGCGGGCGGGGGGAGTTTAGGGGGCTGGGATTGTACCCGGGAACCCACTCTATCATACTCTGGGTATGGGCCCGTGGGTTTCATGCAGGACACAGTGGTAGAGCCTCCTTTCACCCATGGCATGGGAGGATGGCAGGCTTTCTAAACTCTAAGAAAGCAAGAAGTGTGAGAATGAGATTTAGGGTTGGATTATGGTTAGGGTTAAGGATGAAGTTTAGTGTTAGGGTGAGGGCTTAGGCTTAGGTATTAGGATTAGGGTTAAAGGTTACTCTTAGGTTTAACGGTTACACTTTGGTTTAGGGTTGAGGTTTACAGTTAGGGTTAAGATGAGGCATTAGGGTTCGGTACAGGGTAAGGGTTAAGTGTTAGGTTTAGGGTTGAATATTAGGATTAGGGTTAGGATTAAAGGTTAGCGTGAGAGTTAACGCTTAGGGTTAAGGATAAGAGTTAGGGTCTAGGGTTAGGGTTAGGGTTAGTTTTAGGGTTAGAGTTATGTGCTATGGTTTGTGTTAGAGGTTAGGGTTAGGTTTACTGGTCATGGTTGGGGTTACATTTAGGGGTTAGCTTTAGGGTTAGGGTTAGGGTTAGGGTTAAGGGATAGGATTAGGGTTAAGTGTTGGGCTTAGGGTTAGGGTTTAGTGTTAAGGTTAGCATTAAGGTTTAGGGTTAGGGTCAGGGTTAAATGCTTGGGTGCGGGTAATGGTTAGGGTCAGGGTTTAGGTTCACGGATAGTGTTAGTGTTAAGGGTTACGGGTAGGTTTAGGGTTCAGGGTTAGTGTTAGCATTAGGGCATAAGGTTAGGATTAGGCGGTAGGTTAGATTTAGGGTTAGATCTAGGCGTTAGGGTAAGGGCTAGCGTTAGGGTTAAGAGATAGGGTTAGGTTTAATGCGTAGGATTAGGGTTAGGGTTTGGGGTTAAAGTAAGTGTTAGGGGTTAGGTTTAAGGATCCAAGGTTAGGGTAACTTTTAGCTGTAGTGTTAGGGTTAGGGATAAGGGATCCCATTAGCATTAAGGGTCTTCCTTACTGTAGGGTTAAGTGTTAGGCTTACAGTTAAAGGTTAAGGTTAGGGTCAGTGTTAAGATTTAGGGTGAGGGTTAACGGTTAGTGTAATGGTTAAGCGTTAGGGTTAGGGATAAGTCATTAAGGTTCTGGTTAGTGTTAGGGTTATCGGTTAGGAGTTAGTGTTTTATGAAGAGGTATGGTTAGAATTAGGATTGGGGTTACAGTTAGGGTGAGGTATAGGGGTTAGGTTTAGGGGTTACTTTTAGGGTAAAAGGATAGGATTAGGGTTACCGGTTGGGTTTAGGTTTACGGTTAAAGTTTACTGCTAGATTTAGGGATAGGTTTCAGGGTTAGCTTTAGGGTTTCTGGTTAGGGTTAGGTGTTAGGTTAGTGTCAGGGTTAGGTCTAGTCATGAGGGTAAGGTTTAGGGTTAGCTTTAAGAGCTAGGGTTAGTTTTAATGGTTAGGATTAGGATTAGGGTTAAGGGTTAGGGTAAGGCTTAGGGGTTAGGGTGAAGGGTTAGGGTCAAGGGTTAGGGTTTTTGTTAGGCATAGCGTTGGGGTTAGAAGTAAGGGTTACTGTCAGTGTTAGGGTTGTAGGTAGGGTTACGGTTAGGGTTAGCGGTTTAGAATTAGTGATAGGGATTAGGTGTCACAGTGATGACTAGGAGATAGGGTTAGAATTATGGGATAGGGGTTGTTCTCAGGAAATGGGTTATGCATTAACGTTAGGATAAGAGGTTAAAGTTAGGCGCACGGTGAGGTTTACGTGTTAAGGGGAGAAATAGGAACAGGGTTGGGTGTTATGTTCAGGGTTAGGGTTATCTGTTAAAGGTATTGTTTATGCTTAGCGCACGGGCCCTGTCTGCATTAGGCGGGCGGGGGGAGTTTAGGGGGCTGGGATTGTACCCGGGAACCCACTCTATCATACTCTGGGTATGGGCCCGTGGGTTTCATGCAGGACACAGTGGTAGAGCCTCCTTTCACCCATGGCATGGGAGGATGGCAGGCTTTCTAAACTCTAAGAAAGCAAGAAGTGTGAGAATGAGATTTAGGGTTGGATTATGGTTAGGGTTAAGGATGAAGTTTAGTGTTAGGGTGAGGGCTTAGGCTTAGGTATTAGGATTAGGGTTAAAGGTTACTCTTAGGTTTAACGGTTACACTTTGGTTTAGGGTTGAGGTTTACAGTTAGGGTTAAGATGAGGCATTAGGGTTCGGTACAGGGTAAGGGTTAAGTGTTAGGTTTAGGGTTGAATATTAGGATTAGGGTTAGGATTAAAGGTTAGCGTGAGAGTTAACGCTTAGGGTTAAGGATAAGAGTTAGGGTCTAGGGTTAGGGTTAGGGTTAGTTTTAGGGTTAGAGTTATGTGCTATGGTTTGTGTTAGAGGTTAGGGTTAGGTTTACTGGTCATGGTTGGGGTTACATTTAGGGGTTAGCTTTAGGGTTAGGGTTAGGGTTAGGGTTAAGGGATAGGATTAGGGTTAAGTGTTGGGCTTAGGGTTAGGGTTTAGTGTTAAGGTTAGCATTAAGGTTTAGGGTTAGGGTCAGGGTTAAATGCTTGGGTGCGGGTAATGGTTAGGGTCAGGGTTTAGGTTCACGGATAGTGTTAGTGTTAAGGGTTACGGGTAGGTTTAGGGTTCAGGGTTAGTGTTAGCATTAGGGCATAAGGTTAGGATTAGGCGGTAGGTTAGATTTAGGGTTAGATCTAGGCGTTAGGGTAAGGGCTAGCGTTAGGGTTAAGAGATAGGGTTAGGTTTAATGCGTAGGATTAGGGTTAGGGTTTGGGGTTAAAGTAAGTGTTAGGGGTTAGGTTTAAGGATCCAAGGTTAGGGTAACTTTTAGCTGTAGTGTTAGGGTTAGGGATAAGGGATCCCATTAGCATTAAGGGTCTTCCTTACTGTAGGGTTAAGTGTTAGGCTTACAGTTAAAGGTTAAGGTTAGGGTCAGTGTTAAGATTTAGGGTGAGGGTTAACGGTTAGTGTAATGGTTAAGCGTTAGGGTTAGGGATAAGTCATTAAGGTTCTGGTTAGTGTTAGGGTTATCGGTTAGGAGTTAGTGTTTTATGAAGAGGTATGGTTAGAATTAGGATTGGGGTTACAGTTAGGGTGAGGTATAGGGGTTAGGTTTAGGGGTTACTTTTAGGGTAAAAGGATAGGATTAGGGTTACCGGTTGGGTTTAGGTTTACGGTTAAAGTTTACTGCTAGATTTAGGGATAGGTTTCAGGGTTAGCTTTAGGGTTTCTGGTTAGGGTTAGGTGTTAGGTTAGTGTCAGGGTTAGGTCTAGTCATGAGGGTAAGGTTTAGGGTTAGCTTTAAGAGCTAGGGTTAGTTTTAATGGTTAGGATTAGGATTAGGGTTAAGGGTTAGGGTAAGGCTTAGGGGTTAGGGTGAAGGGTTAGGGTCAAGGGTTAGGGTTTTTGTTAGGCATAGCGTTGGGGTTAGAAGTAAGGGTTACTGTCAGTGTTAGGGTTGTAGGTAGGGTTACGGTTAGGGTTAGCGGTTTAGAATTAGGGTTAGGGATTAGGTGTCACAGTGATGACTAGGAGATAGGGTTAGAATTATGGGATAGGGGTTGTTCTTAGGAAATGGGTTATGCATTAACGTTAGGATAAGAGGTTAAAGTTAGGCGCACGGTGAGGTTTACGTGTTAAGGGGAGAAATAGGAACAGGGTTGGGTGTTATGTTCAGGGTTAGGGTTATCTGTTAAAGGTATTGTTTATGCTTAGCGCAAGGGCCCTGTCTGCATTAGGCGGGCGGGGGGAGTTTAGGGGGCTGGGATTGTACCCGGGAACCCACTCTATAATACTCTGGGTATGGGCCCGTGGGTTTCATGCAGGACACAGTGGTAGAGCCTCCTTTCACGCATGGCATGGGAGGATTGCAGGCTTTCTAAACTCTAAGAAAGCAAGAAGTCTGAGAATTAGATTTAGGGTTAGGATTCTGGTTAGGGTTAAGGATGAAGTTTAGTGTTAGGGTGAGGGCTTACAGTTAGGGATTAGGGTTAGGGTTAAAGGTTACTCTTAGGTTTAACGGTTACACTTTGGTTTAGGGTTGAGGTTTACGGTTAGGGTTAAGATGAGGGGTTAGGGTTTGGTACAGGGTTAGGGTTAAGTGTAAGGTTTAGGGTTGAAGATTAGGATTAGGGTTAGGATTATAGGATAGCGTGAGAGTTAACGCTTAGGGTTAAGGTTAAGAGTTAGGGTTTAGGGTTATGTTTAGGGTTAGGGTTAGTTTTAGGGTTAGAGTTATGTACTATGGTTTGTGTTAGAGGTTAGGGTTAGGTTTACTGGTCACGGTTAGGGTTACGTTTAGGGGGTAGCATTAGGGTTAGGGTTAGGGTTAGGGTTAAGGGATAGGATTACGGTTAAGTGTTAGCCTTAGGGTTAGGGTTTAGTGTTAGGGTTATCATTAAGGACTAGGGTAGGGTCAGGGTTAAATGCCTGGGTGCGGGTAATGGTTAGGGTCAGGGTTAAGGTTCACAGATAGGGTTACTGTTAAGGGTTACGGGTAGGTTTAGGGTTCAGGGTTAGAGTTAGCATCAGGGCTTAAGGTTAGGATTAGGTGGTAGGTTCGATTCAGGGTTAGATCTAGGCGTTCGGGTAAGGGCTAGCGTTAGGGTTAAGAGATAGGGTTAGGTTTAATGCTTAGGATTAGGGTTAGGGTTTGGGGTTAAAGTAAGTGTTAGGGGTTAGGTTTAAGGATGAAAGGTTACTGTTATTTTTAGCTGTAGTGTTAGGGTTATGGAAAAGGGATCCCATTAGCATTAAGGGTCTTCCTTACTGTAGGGTTAAGGGTTAGGCTTAGAGTTACAGGTTAAGGTTAGGGTCAGGGTTAACATTTAGGGTGAGGGTTAACGGTTAGGGTAAAGGTTAAGCGTTAGGGTTAGGGATTAGTGATTAGGGTTTTTGGTTAGTGTTAGGGTTAGCGGTTAGGAGTTAGTGTTTTATGAAGGGGTATGGTTAGAATTAGGATTGGGGTTAGAGTTAGGGTTTGGTATAGGGGTTAGGTTTAGGGGTTAGTTTTAGGGTAAAAGGATAGGATTAGGGTTACGGGTTGGGCTTAGGTTTAGGGTTAAAGTTTACTGCTAGGGTTAGGGATAGGGTTCAGGGTTAGCTTTAGGGGTTCTGGTTAGGGTTAGGTGTTAGGTTAGTGTCAGGGTTAGGTCTAGTCGTGAGGGCAAGGTTCAGGGTTATCTTTAAGAGCTAGGGTTAGGTTTAATGGTTAGGATTAGGATTAGGGTTAAGGGTTAGGGTAAGGCTTAGGGGTTAGGGTGCAGGGTTAGGGTTTTTGTTAGGCATAGCGTTGGGGTTAGAAGTAAGGGTTACTGTCAGTGTTAGGGTTGTAGGTAGGGTTACGGTTAGGGTTAGCGGTTTAGAATTAGGGTTAGGGATTAGGTGTCACAGTGATGACTAGGAGATAGGGTTATTATTATGGGATAGGGGTTGTTCTCAGGAAATGGGTTATGCATTAACGTTAGGATAAGAGGTTAAAGTTTGGCGCACGGGGAGGTTTACGTGTTAAGGGGAGAAATAGGAACAGGGTTGGGTGTTATGTTCAGGGTTAGGGTTATCTGTTAAAGGTATTGTTTATGCTTAGCGCACGGGCCCTGTCTGCATTAGGCGGGCGGGGGGAGTTTAGGGGGCTGGGATTGTACCCGGGAAACCACTCTATCATACTCTGGGTATGGGCCCGTGGGTTTCATGCAGGACACCGTGGTAGAGCCTCCTTTCACCCATGGCATGGGAGGATGGCAGGCTTTCTAAACTCTAAGAAAGCAAGAAGTCTGAGAATTAGATTTAGGGTTAGGATTCTGGTTAGGGTTAAGGATGAAGTTTAGTGTTAGGGTGAGGGCTTAGGGTTAGGGCTTAGGGTTAGGGTTAAAGGTTACTCTTAGGTTTAAGAGTTACACTTTTTTTTAGGGTTGAGGTTTACGGTTAGGGTTAAGATGAGGGGTTAGTGTTTGGTACAGGGTTAGGGTTAAGTGTTAGGTTTAGGGTTGAAGATTAGGATTAGGGTTAGGATTAAAGGTTAGCGTGAGAGTTAACGCTTAGTGTTAAGCTTAAGAGTTAGGGGTTAGGGTTAGGTTTAGGGTTCGTTTTAGGGTTAGAGTTATGTGCTATGGTTTGTGTTAGAGGTTAGGGTTAGGTTTACTGGTCACGGTGAGGGTTACGTTTAGGGGGTAGCATTAGGGTTAGGGTTAAGGGATAGGATTAGGGATAAGTGTTGGGCTTAGGGTTAGGGTTTAGTGTTAGGGTTATCATTAAGGATTAGGGGTAGGGTCAGGGTTAAATGCTTGGGTGCGGGTAATGGTTAGGGTCAGGGTTAAGGTTGACAGATAGGGTTAGTGTTAAGGGTTACGGGTAGGTTTAGGGTTCAGGGTTAGAGTTAGCATTAGGGCTTAAGGTTAGGATTAGGCGGTAGGTTCGATTTAGGGTTAGATCTAGGCGTTAGGGTAAGGGCTAGCGTTAGGGTTAAGAGATAGGGTTAGGTTTAATGCTTAGGATTAGGGTTAGGGTTTGGGGTTAAAGTAAGTGTTAGGGGTTAGGTTTAAGGATCCAAGGTTAGGGTTATTTTTAGCTGTAGTGTTAGGGTTAGGGATAAGGGATCCCATTAGCATTAAGGGTCTTCCTTACAGTAGGGTTAAGGGTTAGGCTTAGAGTTAAAGGTTAAGGTTAGGGTCAGTGTTAAGATTTGGGGTAGGGTTAACGGTTAGGGTAAAGGTTAAGCGTTAGGGTTAGGGATTAGTGATTAGGGTTTTTGGTTAGTGTTAGGGTTAGCGGTTAGGAGTTAGTGTTTTATGAAGGGGTATGGTTAGAATTAGGATTGGGGTTAGAGTTCGGGTGAGGTATAGGGTTTAGGTTTAGGGGTTAGTTTTAGGGTAAAAGGATAGAATTAGGGTTACGGGTTGGGCTTAGGTTTAGGGTTAAAGTTTACTGCTAGGGTTAGGGATAGGGTTCAGGGTTAGCTTTAGGGGTTCTGGTTAGGGTTAGGTGTTAGGTTAGTGTCAGGGTTAGGTCTAGTCGTGAGGGTAAGGTTTAGGGTTAGCTTTAAGAGCTAGGGTTAGGTTTAATGGTTAGGATTAGGATTAGGGTTAAGGGTTAGGGTAAGGCTTAGGGCTTAGGGTGAAGGGTTAGGGTCAAGGGTTAGGGTTTTTGTTAGGCATAGCGTTGGGGTTAGAAGTAAGGTTTACTGTCAGTGTTAGGGTTGTAGGTAGGGTTACGGTTATGGTTAGCGGTTTAGAATTAGGGTTAGGGATTAGGTGTCACAGTGATGACTAGGAGATAAGGTTATTATTATGGGATAGGGGTTTTTCTCAGGAAATGGGTTATGCATTAACGTTAGGATAAGAGGTTAAAGTTAGGCGCACGGTGAGGTTTACGTGTTAAGGGGAGAAAGAGGAACATGGTTGGGTGTTATGTTCAGGGTTAGGGTTATCTGTTAAAGGTATTGTTTATGCTTAGCGCACGGGCCCTGTCTGCATTAGGCGGGCGGGGGGAGTTTAGGGGGCTGGGATTGTACCCGGGAACCCACTCTATCATACTCTGGGTATGGGCCCGTGGGTTTCATGCAGGACACAGTGGTAGAGCCTCCTTTCACGCATGGCATGGGAGGATGGCAGGCTTTCTAAACTCTAAGAAAGCAAGAAGTCTGAGAATGAGATTTAGGATAGGATTATGGTTAGGGTTAAGGATGAAATTTAGTGTTAGGATGAGGGCTTAGGGTTAGGGATTAGGGTTAGGGTTAAAGGCTACTCTTAGGTTTAACGGTTACACTTTGGTTTAGGGTTGAGGTTTACGGTTAGGGTTAAGATGAGGGGTTATGGTTTGGTACAGGGTTAGGGTTAAGTGTTAGGTTTAGGGTTGAAGATTAGGATTAGGGTTAGGATTAAAGGTTAGCGTGAGAGTTAACGCTTAGGGTTAAGGTTAAGAGTTAGGGTTTAGGTTTAGGGTTAGGGATAGGGTTAGTTTTAGTTAGTTTAGTGCTATGGTTTGTGTTAGAGGTTAGGGTTAGGTTTACTGGTCACGGTTAGGGTTACGTTTAGGGGTTAGCATTAGGGTTAGGGTTACGGGATAGGATTAGGGATAAGTGTTGGGCTTAGGGTTAGGGTTTAGTGTTAGGGTTATCATTAAGGATTAGGGGTAGGGTCAGGGTTAAATGCTTTGGTGCGGGTAATGGTTAGGGTCAGGGTTAAGGTTGACGGATAGGGTTAGTGTTAAGGGTTACGGGTAGGGTTAGGGTTCAGGGTTAGAGTTAGCATTAGGGCTTAAGGTTAGGATTAGGCGGTAGTTTAGATTTAGGGTTAGATCTAGGCGTTCGGGTAAGGGCTAGCGTTAGGGTTAAGAGATAGGGTTAGGTTTAATGCTTAGGATTAGGGTTAGGGTTTGGGGTTAAAGTAAGTGTTAGGGGTTAGGTTTAAGGATCAAAGGTTAGGGTTATTTTTAGCTGTAGTGTTAGGGTTAGGGATAAGGGATCGCATTAGCATTAAGGGTCTTCCTTACTGTAGGGTTAAGGGTTAGGCTTAGAGTTAAAGGTTAAAGTTAGGGTCAGTGTTAAGATTTGGGGTGAGGGTTAACGGTTAGGGTAAAGGTTAAGCGTTAGGGTTAGGGATTAGTGATTAGGGTTTTTGGTTAGTGTTAGGGTTAGCGGTTAGGAGTTAGTGTTTTATGAAGGGGTATGGTTAGAATTAGGATTGGGGTTAGAGTTAGGGTGAGGTATAGGGGTTAGGTTTAGGATAAAAGGATAGGATTAGGGTTACGGGTTGGGCTTAGGTTTAGGGTTAAAGTTTACTGCTAGGGTTAGGGATAGGGTTCAGGGTTAGCTTTAGGGGTCTGGTTAGGGTCAGGTGTTAGGTTAGTGTCAGGGTTAGGTCTAGTCGTGAGGGTAAGGTTTAGGGTTAGCTTTAAGAGCTAGGGTTACGTTTAATGGTTAGGATTAGGATTAGGGTTAAGGGTTAGGGTAAGGCTTAGGGGTTAGGGTGACGGGTTAGGGTCAAGGGTTAGGGTTTTTGTTAGGCATAGCGTTGGGGTTAGAAGTAAGGGTTACTGTCAGTGTTAGGGTTGTAGGTAGGGTTACGGTTAGGGTTAGCGGTTTAGAATTAGTGATAGGGATTAGGTGTCACAGTGATGACTAGGAGATAGGGTTAGAATTATGGGATAGGGGTTGTTCTCAGGAAATGGGTTATGCATTAACGTTAGGATAAGAGGTTAAAGTTAGGCGCACGGTGAGGTTTACGTGTTAAGGGGAGAAATAGGAACAGGGTTGGGTGTTATGTTCAGGGTTAGGGTTATCTGTTAAAGGTATTGTTTATGCTTAGCGCACGGGCCCTGTCTGCATTAGGCGGGCGGGGGGAGTTTAGGGGGCTGGGATTGTACCCGGGAACCCACTCTATCATACTCTGGGTATGGGCCCGTGGGTTTCATGCAGGACACAGTGGTAGAGCCTCCTTTCACCCATGGCATGGGAGGATGGCAGGCTTTCTAAACTCTAAGAAAGCAAGAAGTGTGAGAATGAGATTTAGGGTTGGATTATGGTTAGGGTTAAGGATGAAGTT
The DNA here is from genome assembly GCF_041146395.1 of Eulemur rufifrons. Lineage (NCBI taxonomy): Eukaryota > Metazoa > Chordata > Mammalia > Primates > Lemuridae > Eulemur > Eulemur rufifrons. The sequence goes on along the minus strand of NW_027182838.1, from coordinate 1,490,872 downwards.
TAGTGTTAGGGTGAGGGCTTAGGCTTAGGTATTAGGATTAGGGTTAAAGGTTACTCTTAGGTTTAACGGTTACACTTTGGTTTAGGGTTGAGGTTTACGGTTAGGGTTAAGATGAGGCATTAGGGTTCGGTACAGGGTAAGGGTTAAGTGTTAGGTTTAGGGTTGAATATTAGGATTAGGGTTAGGATTAAAGGTTAGCGTGAGAGTTAACGCTTAGGGTTAAGGATAAGAGTTAGGGTCTAGGGTTAGGGTTAGGGTTAGTTTTAGGGTTAGAGTTATGTGCTATGGTTTGTGTTAGAGGTTAGGGTTAGGTTTACTGGTCATGGTTAGGGTTACATTTAGGGGTTAGCTTTAGGGTTAGGGTTAGGGTTAGGGTTAAGGGATAGGATTAGGGTTAAGTGTTGGGCTTAGGGTTAGGGTTTAGTGTTAAGGTTAGCATTAAGGTTTAGGGTTAGGGTCAGGGTTAAATGCTTGGGTGCGGGTAATGGTTAGGGTCAGGGTTTAGGTTCACGGATAGTGTTAGTGTTAAGGGTTACGGGTAGGTTTAGGGTTCAGGGTTAGTGTTAGCATTAGGGCATAAGGTTAGGATTAGGCGGTAGGTTAGATTTAGGGTTAGATCTAGGCGTTAGGGTAAGGGCTAGCGTTAGGGTTAAGAGATAGGGTTAGGTTTAATGCGTAGGATTAGGGTTAGGGTTTGGGGTTAAAGTAAGTGTTAGGGGTTAGGTTTAAGGATCCAAGGTTAGGGTAACTTTTAGCTGTAGTGTTAGGGTTAGGGATAAGGGATCCCATTAGCATTAAGGGTCTTCCTTACTGTAGGGTTAAGTGTTAGGCTTACAGTTAAAGGTTAAGGTTAGGGTCAGTGTTAAGATTTAGGGTGAGGGTTAACGGTTAGGGTAAAGGTTAAGCGTTAGGGTTAGGGATTATTGATTAGGGTTCTTGGTTAGTGTTGGGGTTAGCGGTTAGGAATTAGTGTTTTATGAAGGGGTATGGTTAGAATTAGGATTGGGGTTAGAGTTAGGGTGAGGTATAGGGGTTAGGTTTAGGGGTTAGTTTTAGGGTAAAAGGATAGGATTAGGGTTACGGGTTGGGCTTAGGTTTAGGGTTAAAGTTTACTGCTAGGGTTAGGGATAGGGTTCAGGGTTAGCTTTAGGATTTCTGGTTAGGGTTAGGTGTTAGGTTAGTGTGAGGGTTAGGTCTAGTCGTGAGGGTAAGGTTTAGGGTTAGCTTTAAGAGGTAGGAATAGGTTTAATGGTTAGGATTAGGATTAGGGTTAACGGTTAATGTAAGTCTTAGGGGTTAGGGTGAAGGGTTAGGGTCAAGGTTTATGTTAGGCATAGCGTTGGGGTTAGAAGTAAGGGTTACTGTCAGTGTTAGGGTTGTAGGTCGGGTTACGGGTAGGGTTAGCGGTTTAGAATTAGGGTTAGGGATTAGGTGTCACAGTGATGACTAGGAGATAGGGTTAGAATTATGGGATAGGGGTTGTTCTCAGGAAATGGGTTTTGCATTAACTTTAGGATAAGAGGTTAAAGTTAGGCGCACGGTGAGGTTTACGTGTTAAGGGGAGAAATAGGAACAGGGTTGGGTGTTATGTTCAGGGTTAGGGTTATCTGTTAAAGGTATTGTTTATGTTTAGCGCACGGGCCCTGTCTGCATTAGGCGGGCGGGGGGAGTTTAGGGGGCTGGGATTGTACCCGGGAACCCACTCTATCATACTCTGGGTATGGGCCCGTGGGTTTCATGCAGGACACAGTGGTAGAGCCTCCTTTCACGCATGGCATGGGAGGATTGCAGGCTTTCTAAACTCTAAGAAAGCAATAAGTCTGAGAATTGGATTTAGGGTTAGGATTATGGTTAGTGTTAAGGATGAAGTTTAGTGTTAGGGTGAGGGCTTAAGGTTAGGGAATAGGGTTAGGGTTAAAGGTTACTCTTAGGTTTAACTGTTACACTTTTGTTTAGGGTTGAGGTTTACGGTTAGGGTTAAGATGAGGGGTTAGGGTTTGGTACAGGGTTAGGGTTAAGTGTTAGGTTTAGGGTTGAAGATTAGGATTAGGGTTTGGATTAAAGGTTAGCGTGAGAGTTAACGCTTAGGGTTAAGGTTAAGAGTTAGTGTTTAGGGTTAGGTTTAGGGTTAGGTTTAGTTTTAGGGTTAGAGTTATGTGCTATGGTTTGTGTTAGAGGTTAGGGTTAGGTTTACTGGTCACGGTTAGGGTTACGTTTAGGGGGTAGCATTAGGGTTAGGGTTAGGGTTAAGGGACAGGATTAGGGATAAGTGTTGGGCTTAGGCTTAGGGTTTAGTGTTAGGTTTAGCATTAAGGATTAGGGTTAGGGTCATGGTTAAATGCTTGGGTGCGGGTAATGGTTAGGGTCAGGGTTAAGGTTGACGGATAGGGTTAGTGTTAAGGGTTACGGGTAGGTTTAGGGTTCAGGGTTAGTGTTAGCATTAGTGTTTAAGGTTAGGATTAGGCGGTAGGTTAGATTTAGGGTTAGATCTAGGCGTTAGGGTAAGGGCTAGCGTTAGGGTTAAGAGATAGGGTTAGGTTTAATGCTTAGGATTAGGGTTAGGGTTTGGGGTTAAAGTAAGTGTTAGGGGTTAGGTTTAAGGATCAAAGGTTAGGGTTATTTTTAGCTGTAGTGTTAGGGTTAGGGATAAGGGATCCCATTAGCATTAAGGGTCTTCCTTACTGTAGAGTTAAGGGTTAGGCTTAGAGTTAAAGGTTAAGGTTAGGGTCAGTGTTAAGATTTAGGGTGAGGGTTAACGGATAGGGTAAAGGTTAAGCGTTAGGGTTAGGGATTAGTGGTTAGGGTTTTTGGTTAGTGTTAGGGTTAGCGGTTAGGAATTATTGTTTTATGAAGGGGTATGGTTAGAATTAGGATTGGGGTTAGAGTTAGGGTGAGGTATAGGGGTTAGGTTTAGGGGTTAGTTTTAGGGTAAAAGGATAGGATTAGGGTTACGGGTTGGGCTTAGGTTTAGGGTTAAAGTTTACTGCTAGGTTTAGGGATAGGGTTTAGGGTTAGCTTTAGGGGTTCTGGTTAGGGTTAGGTGTTAGGTTAGTGTCAGGGTTAGGTCTAGTCGTGAGGGTAAGGTTTAGGGTTAGCTTTAAGAGCTAGGGTTAGGTTTAATGGTTAGGATTAGGATTAGGGTTAAGGGTTAGGTTAAGGCTTAGGGGTTAGGATGAAGGGTAGGGTCAAGGGTTAGGGTTTTTGTTAGGCATAGCGTTGGGGTTAGAAGTAAGGGTTACTGTCAGTGTTAGGGTTGTAGGTAGGGTTACGGTTAGGGTTAGCGGTTTAGAATTAGGGTTAGGGATTAGGTGTCACAGTGATGACTAGGAGATAGGGTTAGAATTATGGGATAGGGGTTGTTCTCAGGAAATG
>NW_027182838.1:1477500-1480000 GCF_041146395.1 Eulemur rufifrons | reverse complement strand
AGGGTTAGGGTAAGTCTTAGGGGTTAGGGTGAAGGGTTAGGGTCAAGGGTTAGGGTTTTTGTTAGGCATAGCGTTGGGGTTAGAAGTAAGGGTTACTGTCAGTGTTAGGGTTGTAGGTAGGGTTACGGTTAGGGTTAGCGGTTTAGAATTAGGGTTAGGGATTAGGTGTCACAGTGATGACTAGGAGATAGGGTTAGAATTATGGAATGGGGTTGTTCTCAGGAAATGGGTTATGCATTAACGTTAGGATAAGAGGTTAAAGTTAGGCGCATGGTGAGGTTTACGTGTTAAGGGGAGAAATAGGAACAGGGTTGGGTGTTATGTTCAGGGTTAGGGTTATCTGTTAAAGGTATTGTTTATGCTTAGCGCACGGGCCCTGTCTGCATTAGGCGGGCGGGGGGAGTTTAGGGGGCTGGGATTGTACCCGGGAACCCACTCTATCATACTCTGGGTATGGGCCCGTGGGTTTCATGCAGGACACAGTGGTAGAGCCTCCTTTCACGCATGGCATGGGAGGATGGCAGGCTTTCTAAACACTAAGAAAGCAAGAAGTCTGAGAATTAGATTTAGAGGAAGGATTATGGTTAGGGTTAAGGATGAAGTTTAGTGTTAGGGTGAGGGCTTAGGGTTAGGGATTAGGGTTAGGGTTAAAGGCTACTCTTAGGTTTAACGGCTACACTTTGGTTTAGGGTTGAGGTTTACGGTTAGGGTTAAGATGAGGGGTTAGGGTTTGGTACAGGGTTAGGGTTAAGTGTTAGGTTTAGGGTTGAAGATTAGGATTAGCGTTAGGATTAAAGGTTAGCGTGAGAGTTAACGCTTAGGGTTAAGGTTAAGTGTTAGGGTTTAGGGTTAGGGTTGGGGTTAGGTTTAGTTTTAGGGTTAGAGTTATGTGCTATGGTTTGTGTTAGAGGTTAAGGTTAGGTTTACTGGTCACGGTTAGGGTTACGTTTAGGGGTTTGCGTTAGGGTTAGGGTTAAGGGATAGGATTAGGTTAAGTGTTGGGCTTAGGGTTAGGGTTTAATGTTAGTGTTATCATTAAGGATTAGGGGTAGGGTCAGGGTTAAATGCTTGGGTGCGGGTAATGGTTAGGGTCAGGGTTAAGGTTCACGGATAGGGTTAGTGTTAAGGGTTACGGGTAGGTTTAGGGTTCAGGGTTAGAGTTAGCATTAGGGCTTAAGGTTAGGATTAGGCGGTAGGTTCGATTTAGGGTTAGATCTAGGCGTTAGGGTAAGGGCTAGCGTTAGGGTTCAGAGATAGGGTTAGGTTTAATGCTTAGGATTAGCGTTAGGGTTTGGGGTTAAAGTAAGTGTTAGGGGTTAGGTTTAATGATCCAAGGTTAGGGTTATTTTTAGCTGTAGTGTTAGGGTTAGGGATAAGGGATCCCATTAGCATTAAGGGTCTTCCTTACTGTAGGGTTAAGGGTTAGGCTTAGAGTTAAAGGTTAAGGTTAGGGTCAGTGTTAAGATTTAGGGTGAGGGTTAACGGTTAGGGTAAAGGTTAAGTGTTAGGGTTAGGGATTAGTGATTAGGGTTTTTGGTTACTGTTAGGTTAGCGGTTAGTGTTTTATGAAGGGGTATGGTTAGAATTAGGATTGGGGTTAGAGTTAGGGTGAGGTATAGGGTTTAGGTTTAGGGGTTAATTTTAGGGTAAACGGATAGGATTAGGGTTATGGGTTGGGCTTAGGTTTAGGGTTAAAGTTTACTGCTAGGGTTAGGGATAGGGTTCAGGGTTAGCTTTAGGGGTTCTGGTGAGGGTTAAGTGTTAGGTTAGTGTCAGGGTTAGGTCTAGTCATGAGGGTAAGGTTTAGGGTTAGCTTTAAGAGCTAGGGTTAGGTTTAATGGTTAGGATTAGGATTAGGGTTAAGGGTTAGGGTAAGTCTTAGGGGTTAGGGTGAAGGGTTAGGGTCAAGGGTTAGGGTTTTTGTTAGGAATAGCGTTGGGGTTAGAAGTAAGGGTTACTGTCAGTGTTAGGGTTGTAGGTAGGGTTACGGTTAGGGTTAGCGGTTTGGAATTAGGGTTAGGGATTAGGTGTCACAGTGATGACTAGGAGATAGGGTTAGAATTTTGGGATGGGGTTGTTCTCAGTAAATGGGTTATGCATTAACGTTAGGATAAGAGTTTAAAGTTAGGCGCACGGGGAGGTTTACGTGTTAAGGGGAGAAATAGGAACAGGGTTGGTTGTTATGTTCAGGGTTAGGGTTATCTGTTAAAGGTATTGTTTATGCTTAGCGCACGGGCCCTGTCTGCATTAGGCGGGCGGGGGGAGTTTAGGGGGCTGGGATTGTACCCGGGAACCCACTCTATCATACTCTGGGTATGGGCCCGTGGGATTCATGCAGGACACAGTGGTAGAGCCTCCTTTCACCCATGGCATGGGAGGATGGCAGGCTTTCTAAACTCTAAGAAAGCAAGAAGTGTGAGAATGAGATTTAGGGTTGGATTATGGTTTGGGTTAAGGATGAAGTTTAGTGTTAGGGTGAGGGCTTAGGCTTAGATATTAG
>NW_027182838.1:1447500-1450000 GCF_041146395.1 Eulemur rufifrons | reverse complement strand
GGGTAATGGTTAGGGTCAGGGTTAAGGTTCACGGATTGGGTTAGTGTTAATGGTTACGGGTAGGTTTAGGGTTCAGGGTTAGAGTTAGCATTAGAGCTTAAGGTTAGGATTAGGCGGTAGGTTAGATTTAGGGTTAGATCTAGGCGTTAGGGTAAGGGCTAGCGTTAGTGTTCAGAGATAGGGTTAGGTTTAATGCTTAGGATTAGGGTTAGGGTTTGGGGTTAAAGTAAGTGTTAGGGGTTAGGTTTCAGGATCAAAGGTTAGGGTTATTTTTAGCTGTAGTGTTAGGGTTAGGGATAAGGGATCCCATTAGCATTAAGAGTCTTCCTTACTGTAGGGTTAAGGGTTAGGCTTAGAGTTAAAGGTTAAGGTTAGGGTCAGTGTTAAGATTTAGGGTGAGGGTTAACGGTTAGGGTAAAGGTTAAGCGTTAGGGTTAGGGATTAGTGATTAGGGATTTTGGTTAGTGTTAGTGTTAGCGATTAGGAGATAGTGTTTTATGAAGGGGTATGGTTAGAATTAGGATTGGGGTTAGAGTTAGGGTGAGGTATAGGGGTTAGGTTTAGGGGTTAGTTTTAGGGTAAAAGGATAGGATTAGGGTTACGGGTTGGGCTTAGGTTTAGGGTTAAAGTTTACTGCTAGAGTTAGGGATAGGGTTCAGGGTTAGCTTTAGGGGTTCTGGTTAGGGTTAGGTGTTAGGTTAGTGTCAGGGTTAGGTCTAGTCGTGAGGGTAAGGTTTAGGGTTAGCTTTAAGAGCTAGGGTTAGGTTTAATGGTTAGGATTAGGATTAGGGTTAAGGGTTAGGGTAAGGCTTAGGGGTTAGGGAGAAGGGATAGGGTCAAGGGTTAGGGTTTTTGTTAGGCATAGCTTTGGGGTTAGAAGTAAGGGTTACTGTCAGTGTTAGGGTTGTAGGTAGGGTTACGGTTAGGGTTAGCGGTTTAGAATTAGGGTTAGGGATTAGGTGTCACAGTGATGACTAGGAGATAGGGTTAGAATTATGGGATAGGGGTTGTTCTCAGGAAATGGGTTATGCATTAACGTTAGGATAAGAGGTTAAAGTTAGGCACACGGTGAGGTTTACGTGTTAAGGGGAGAAATAGGAACAGGGTTGGGTGTTATGTTCAGGGTTAGGGTTATCTGTTAAAGGTATTGTTTATGCTTAGCACACGGGCCCTGTCTGCATTAGGCGGGCGGGGGGAGTTTAGCGGGATGGGATTGTACCCGGGAACCCACTCTATCATACCCTGGGTATGGGCCCGTCGGTTTCATTCAGGACACAGTGGTAGAGCCTCCTTTCACGCATGGCATGGGAGGATTGCAGGCTTTCTAAACTCTAAGAAAGCAAGAAGTCTGAGAATTAGATTTAGGGTTAGGATTATGGTTAGGGTTAAGGATGAAGTTTAGTGTTAGGGTGAGGGCTTAGGGTTAGGGATTAGGGTTAGGGTTAAAGGTTAGTCTTAGTTTTAACGGTTACACTTTGGTTTAGGGTTGAGGTTTACGGTTAGGGTTTAGATGAGGGGTTAGTGTTTGGTACAGGGTTAGGGTTAAGTGTTAGGTTTAGGGTTGAAGATTAGGATTAGAGTTAGGATTAAAGGTTAGCGTGAGAGTTAACGCTTAGGGTTAAGGTTAACAGTTAGGGTTTAGGGTTAGGGTTAGGGTTAGGGTTAGTTTTAGGGTTAGAGTTATGTGCTATGGTTTGTGTTAGAGGTTAGGGTTAGGTTTACTGGTCACGGTTAGGGTTACGTTTATGGGGTAGTATTAGGGTTAAGGTTAAGGTTAAGGGATAGGATTAGGGATAAGTGTTGGGCTTAGGGTTAGGGTTTAGTGTTAGGGTTAGCATTAAGGATTAGGGTTAGGGTCAGGGTTAAAGGCTTGGGTGCGGGCAATGGTTAGGGTCAGGGTTAAGGTTCACGGATAGGGTTAGTGTTAAGGGTTACGGGTAGGTTTAGGGTTCAGGGTTAGAGTTAGGGTTAGGGTTAGGGTTAGGGGTTAGGTTTAGGGTAAGGGTCAGGGTCAGGGGTTAGGGGTTAGGGTTAGGGGTTAGGGGTTAGGGTTAGGGTTAGGGGTTAGGGTTATGGTTGGGGTTGGGGTTAGGGTTAGGGTTAGGGGTTAGGATTAGGGTTAGGGTTAGGGTTGTGTTAGGGTTAGGGTTAGGGTTGGGTTAGGGTTAGGGTTAGGGTAGGGGTAGGGGTAGGGCTAGGGTTAGGAGTTAGGGTTAGGATTAGGGGTTAGGCTCAGGGTCAGGGTCAGGGTCAGGGTTAGGGTTTAGGTTTAGGGTTAGGGTTGGGGTTGGGGTCGGGGTTAGGGTTAGGGGTTAGGGTTAGGATTAGGGTTGGGGTTAGGGGTTAGGGTTAGGGGTTAGGGTTAGGGGTTATGGTTAGGGTTAGGATTAGGGTAGGGGTTAGGGGTTAGGGTTAGTGTTTGTGTTAGGGTTAGGGGTTAGGTTTAGGGTTAAGGTTTAGGGTTAGGGTTAGGGGTTATGGTTAGTGTTAGGGTTAGGGT
>NW_027182838.1:1432500-1442500 GCF_041146395.1 Eulemur rufifrons | reverse complement strand
AGGATTAGGGTTAAGGGTTAGGGTAAAGCTTAGGGGTTAGGGTGAAGGTTTAGGGTTTTTGTTAGGCATAGCGTTGGGGTTAGAAGTAAGGGTTACTGTCAGTGTTAGGGTTGTAGGTAGGGTTACGGTTAGGGTTAGCGGTTTAGAATTAGGGTTAGGGATTAGGTGTCACAGTGATGACTAGGAGATAGGGTTAAAATTATGGGATAGGGGTTGTTCTCAGGAAATGGGTTATGCATTAACGTTAGGATAAGAGGTTAAAGTTAGGCGCACGGTGAGGTTTACGTGTTAAGGGGAGAAATAGGAACAGGGTTGGGTGTTATGTTCAGGGTTAGGGTTATCTGTTAAAGGTATTGTTTATGCTTAGCGCACGGGCCCTGTCTGCATTGGGCGGGCGGGGGGAGTTTAGGGGGCTGGGATTGTACCCGGGAATCCACTCTTTCATACTTTGGGTATGAGCCCGTGGGTTTCATGCAGGACGCAGAGGTAGAGCCTCCTTTCACGCATGGCATGGGAGGATTGCAGGCTTTCTAAACTCTAAGAAAGTAAGAAGTCTGAGAATTAGAATTAGGGGTAGGCTTATGGTTAGGGTTAAGGATGAAGTTTAGTGTTAGGGTGAGGGCTTAGGGTTAGGGATTAGGGTTAGGGTTAAAGGTTACTCTTAGGTTTAATGGTTACACTTTGGTATAGGGTTGAGGTTTACCGTTAGGGTTAAGATGAGGGGTTAGGGTTTGGTACAGGGTTAGGGTTAAGTGTTAGGTTTAGGGTTGAAGATTAGGATTAGGGTTAGGATTAAAGGTTAGCGTGAGAGTTAACGCTTAGGGTTAAGGTTAAGAGTTAGGGTTTAGGGTTAGGGTTAGGGTTAGGGTTAGATTTAGGGTTAGAGTTATGAGCTACGCTTTGTGTTAGAGGTTAGGGTTAGGTTTAATGATCACGGTTAGGGTTAAGTTTAGGGGGTAGCATTAGGGTTAGGGTTAGGGTTAAGGGATAGGATTAGGGATAAGTGTTGGGCTTAGGGTTAGGGTTTAGTGTTAGGGTTAGCATTAAGGATTAGGGTTAGGGTCAGGGTTAAATGCTTGGGTGCGGGTAATAGTTAGGGTCAGGGTTAAGGTTCACGGATAGGGTTAGTGTTAAGGGTTACGGGTAGGTTTAGGGTTCAGAGTTAGAGTTAGCATTAGGGCTTAAGGTTAGGATTAGGCGGTAGGTTAGACTTAGGGTTAGATCTAGGCGTTAGGGTAAGGGCTAGCGTTAGGGTTAAGAGATAGGGTTAGGTTTAATGCTTAGGATTAGGGTTAGGGTTTGGGGTTAAAGTAAGTGTTAGGGGTTAGGTTTAAGGATCCAAGGTTAGGGTTATTTTTAGCTGTAGTGTTAGGGTTAGGGATAAGGGATCCCATTAGCATTAAGGGTCTTCCTTACTGTAGGATTAAGGGTTAGGCTTAGAGTTAAAGGTTAAGGTTAGGGTCAGTGTTGAGATTTAGAGTGAGGGTTAACAGTTAGTGTAAAGGTTAAGCGTTAGGGTTAGGGATTAGTGATTAGGCTTTTTGGTTAGTGTTAGGGTTAGCGGTTAGGAGTTAGTGTTTTATGAAGGGGTATGGTTAGAATTAGGATTGGGGTTAGAGTTAGGGTGAGGTATAGTGGTTAGGTTTAGGGGTTTGTTTTAGGGTAAAAGGATAGGATTAGGGTTACGGGTTGGGATTAGGTTTAGGGTTAAAGTTTACTGCTAAGGTTAGGGATAGGGTTCAGGCTTAACTTTAGGGGTTCTGGTTAGGATTAGGTGTTAGGTTAGTGTCAGGATTAGGTCTAGTCTTGAGGGTAAGGTTTAGGGTTAGCTTTAAGAGCTAGGGTTAGGTTTAATGGTTAGGATTAGGATTAGGGTTAAGGGTTAGGGTAAGGCTTAGGGGTTAGGGTGAAGGGTTAGCTTCAAGGTATAGGGTTTTTGTTAGGCATAGCGTTCGGGTTAGAAGTAAGGGTTACTGTCAGTGTTAGGGTTGTAGGTAGGGTTACTGTTAGGGTTAGCGGTTTAGAATTAGGGTTAGGGATTTGGTGTCACAGTGATGACTAGGATATAGGGTTAGAATTATGGGATAGGGGTTGTTCTCAGGAAATGTGTTATGCATTAACGTTAGGATAAGAGGTTAAAGTTAGGCGCACGGTGAGGTTTACGTGTTAAGGGGAGAAATAGGAACAGGGTTGGGTGTTATGTTCAGGGTTAGGGTTATCTGTTAAAGGTATTGTTTATGCTCAGCGCACGGGCCCTGTCTGCATTAGGCGGGCGGGGGGAGTTTAGGGGGCTGGGATTGTACCCGGGAACCCACTCTATCATACTCTGGGTATGGGCCCATGGGTTTCATGCAGGACACAGTGGTAGAGCCTCCTTTCACGCATGGCATGGGAGGATTGCAGGCTTTCTAAACTCTAAGAAAGCAAGAAGTCTGAGAATTAGATTTAGGGTTAGGATTATGGTTAGGGTTAAGGATGAAGTTTAGTGTTAGGGTGAGGGCTTAGGGTTAGGGCTTAGGGTTAGGGTTAAAGGTTACTCTTAGGTTTAACGGTTACACTTTTTTTTAGGGTTGAGGTTTACGGTTAAGGTTAAGATGAGGGGTTAGGGTTTGGTACAGGGTTAGGGTAAAGTGTTAGGTTTAGGGTTGAAGATTAGGATTAGGGTTAAGATTAAAGGTTAGCGTGAGAGTTAACTCTTAGTGTTAAGCTTAAGAGTTAGGGGTTAGGGTTAGGTTTAGGTTTCGTTTTAGGGTTAGAGTTATGTGCTATGATTTGTGTTAGAGGTTAGGGTTAGGTTTACTGGTCACGGTGAGGGTTACGTTTAGGGGTTAGCATTAGGGTTAGGGTTAAGGGATAGGATTAGGGTTAAGTGTTGGGAGTAGGGTGAGGGTTTAGTGTTAGGGTTATCATTAAGGACTAGGGGTAGGGTAAAGGTTAAATGCCTAGGTGCGGGTAATGGTTAGGGTCAGGGTTAAGGTTCACGGATAGGGTTAGTGTTAAGGGTTACGGGTAGGTTTAGGGTTCAGGGTTAGAGTTAGCATTAGGGCTTAATGTTAGGATTAGGCGGTAGGTTCGATTTAGGGTTAGATCTAGGCATTAGGTAAGGGCTAGCGTTAGGGTTAAGAGATAGGGTTAGGTTTAATGCTTAGGATTAGGGTTAGGGTTTGGGGTTAAAGTAAGTGTTAGGGGTTAGGTTTCAGGATCAAAGGTTAGGGTTATTTTTAGCTGTAGTGTTAGGGTTAGGGATAAGGGATCCCATTAGCATTTAGGGTCTTTCTTACTGTAGGGTTAAGGGTTAGGCTTAGAGTTAAAGGTTAAGGTTAGGGTCAGTGTTAAGATTTAGGGTGAGGGTTAACGGTTAGGGTAAAGGTTAAGCGTTAGGGTTAGGGATTAGTGATTAGGGTTTTTGGTTAGTGTTAGGGTTAGCGGTTAGGAGTTAGTGTTTTATGAAGGGGTATGGTTAGAATTAGGATTGGGGTTAGAGTTAGGGTGAGGTATAGGGGTTAGGTTTAGGGGTTAGTTTTAGCGTAAAAGGATAGGATTAGGGTTACTGGTTGGGCTTAGGTTTAGGTTTAAAGTTTACTGCTAGGGTTAGGGATAGGGTTCAGGGTTAGCTTTAGGGGTTCTGGTTAGGGTTAGGTGTTAGGTTAGTGTCAGGGTTAGGTCTAGTCATGAGGGTAAGGTTTAGGGTTAGCTTTAAGAGCTAGGGTTAGGTTTAATGGTTAGGATTAGGATTAGGGTTAAGGGTTAGGGTAAGGCTTAGGGGTTAGGGTGCAGGGTTAGGGTCAAGGGTTAGGGTTTTTGTTAGGCATAGCGTTGGGGTTAGAAGTAAGGGTTACTGTCAGTGTTAGGGTTGTAGGTAGGGTTACGGTTAGGGTTAGCGGTTTAGAATTAGGGTTAGGGATTAGGTGTCACAGTGATGACTAGGAGATAGGGTTAGAATTATGGGATAGCGGTTGTTCTCAGGAAATGGGTTATGCATTAACGTTAGGATAAGAGGTTAAAGTTAGGCGCACTGGGAGGTTTACGTGTTAAGGGGAGAAATAGGAACAGGGTTGGGTGTTATGTTCAGGGTTAGGGTTATCTGTTAAAGGTATTGTTTATGCTTAGCACACGGGCCCTGTCTGCATTGGGCGGTCGGGGGGAGTTTAGGGGGCTGGGATTGTACCCGGGAACCCACTCTATCATACTCTGGGTATGGGCTCGTGGGTTTCATGCAGGACACAGTGGTAGAGCTTCCTTTCACCCATGGCATGGGAGGATGGCAGGCTTACTAAACTCTAAGAAAGGAAGAAGTGTGAGAATGAGATTTAGGGTTGGATTATGGTTAGGATTAAGGATGAAGTTTAGTGTTAGGGTGAGGGCTTAGGCTTAGGTATTAGGGTTAGGGTTAAAGGTTACTCTTAGGTTTAACGGTTACACTTTGGTTTAGGGTTGAGGTTTACGATTAGGTTTAAGATGAGGGGTTAGGTTATGGTACAGGGTTAGGGTTAAGTGTTAGGTTTACTGTTGAAGATTAGGATTAGGGTTAGGATTAAAGGTTAGCGTGAGAGTTAACGCTTAGGGTTAAGGTTAAGAGTTAGGGTTTAGCGTTAGGGTTAGGGATAGGGTTAGATTCAGTTAGTTTAGTGCTATGGTTTGTGTTAGAGGTTAGGGTTAGGTTTACTGGTCACGGTTAGGGTTACGTTTAGGGGTTAGCGTTAGGGTTAGGGTTAAGGGATAGGATTAGGGATAAGTGTTGGGCTTAGGGTTAGGGTTTAGTGTTAGGGTTATCATTAAGGATTAGGGGTAGGGTCAGGGTTAAATGCTTTGGTGCGGATAATGGTTAGGGTCAGGGTTAAGGTTGACGGATAGGGTTAGTGTTAAGGGTTACGGGTAGGTTTAGGGTTCAGGGTTAGAGTTAGCATTAGGGCTTAAGGTTAGGATTAGGCGGTAGGTTAGATTTAGGGTTAGATCTAGGCGTTAGGGTAAGGGCTAGCGTTAGGGTTAAGAGATAGGGTTAGGTTTAATGCTTAGGATTAGGGTTATGGTTTGGGGTTAAAGTAAGTGTTAGGGGTTAGGTTTAAGGATCAAAGGTTAGGGTTATTTTTAGCTGTAGTGTTAGGGTTAGGGATAAGGGATCCCATTAGCATTAAGGGTCTTCCTTACTGTAGGGTTAAGGGTTAGGCTTAGAGTTAAAGGTTAAGGTTAGGGTCAGTGTTATGATTTGGGGTAGGGTTAACGGTTAGGGTAAAGGTTAAGCGTTAGGGTTAGGGATTAGTGATTAGGGTTTTTGGTTAGTGTTAGGGTTAGCGGTTAGGAGTTAGTGTTTTATGAAGGGGTATGGTTAGAATTAGGATTGGGGTTAGAGTTAGGGTGAGGTATAGGTGTTAGGTTTAGGGGTTAGTTTTAGGGTAAAAGGATAGGATTAGGGTTACGAGTTGGGCTTAGGTTTAGGGATAAAATTTACTGCTAGGTTTAGGGATAGGGTTCAGGGTTAGCTTTAGGGGTTCTGGTTAGGGTTAGGTGTTAGGTTAGTGTCAGGGTTAGGTCTAGTCGTGAGGGTAAGGTTTAGGGTTAGCTTTAAGAGCTAGGGTTAGGTTTAATGGTTAGGATTAGGATTAGGCTTAAGGGTTAGGGTAAGGCTTAGGGGTTAGGGTGAAGGGTTAGGGTCAAGGGTTAGGGTTTTTGTTAGGCATAGCGTTGGGGTTAGAAGTAAGGGTTACTGTCAGTGTTAGGGTTGTAGGTAGGGTTACGGTTAGGGTTAGCGGTTTAGAATTAGGGTTAGGGATTAGGTGTCACAGTGATGACTAGGAGATAGGGTTAGAATTATGGGATAGGGGTTGTTCTCAGGAAATGGGTTATGCATTAACGTTAGGATAAGAGGTTAAAGTTAGGCGCACGGTGAGGTTTACGTGTTAAGGGGAGAAATAGGTACAGGGTGGGGGTTATGTTCAGGGTTAGGGTTATCTGTTAAAGGTATTGTTTATGCTTAGCGCACGGGCCCTGTCTGCATTAGGCGGGCGGGGGGAGTTTAGGGGGCTGGAATTGTACCCGGGAACCCACTCTATCATACTCTGGGTATGGGCCCGTGGGTTTCATGCAGGACGCAGTGGTAGAGCCTCCTTTCACGCATGGCATGGGAGGATTGCAGGCTTTCTAAACTCTAAGAAAGCAAGAAGTCTGAGAATTAGATTTAGGATTAGGATTATGGTTAGGGTTAAGGATGAAGTTTATTGTTAGGGTGAGGGCTTAGGGTTAGGGATTAGGGTTAGGGTTAAAGTTTACCTTAGGTTTAACGGTTACACTTTGGTTTAGGGTTGAGGTTTACGGTTAGGGTTAAGATGAGGGGTTAGGGTATGGTACAGGGTTAGGGTTATGTGTTAGGTTTAGGGTTGAAGATTAGGATTAGGGTTAGGATTAAAGGTTAGCGGGAGAGTTACCGCTTAGGGTTAAGGTTAAGGGTTAGGGTTTAGGGTTAGGGTTAGGTTTAGTTTTAGAGTTAGAGTTATGTGCTATGGTTTGTGTTAGAGGTTAGGGTTAGGTTTACTGGTCACGGCTAGGGTTAGGTTTAGGGGGTAGCATTAGGGTTAGGCTTATGGTTAGGGTTAAGGGATAGGATTAGGGATAAGTGTTGGGCTTAGGGTTAGGGTTTAGTGTTAGGGTTATCATTAAGGATTAGGGGTAGGGTCAGGGTTAAATGCTTGGTTGCGGGTAATGGTTAGGGTCAGGGTTAAGGTTGACGGATAGGGTTAGTGTTAAGGGTTACGGGTAGGTTTAGGGTTCAGAGTTAGAGTTAGCATTAGGGCTTAAGGTTTGGATTAGGCGGTACGTTCGATTTAGGGTTAGATCTA
Organism: Eulemur rufifrons; assembly: GCF_041146395.1. Classification (NCBI taxonomy): domain Eukaryota; kingdom Metazoa; phylum Chordata; class Mammalia; order Primates; family Lemuridae; genus Eulemur; species Eulemur rufifrons. The sequence continues at coordinate 1,435,667 of NW_027182838.1, read as the reverse complement.
GGCGTTCGGGTAAGGGCTAGCGTTAGGGTTAAGAGATAGGGTTAGGTTTAATGCTTAGGATTAGGGTTAGGGTTTGGGGTTAAAGTAAGTGTTAGGGGTTAGGTTTCAGGATCCAAGGTTAGGGTTATTTTTAGCTGTAGTGTTAGGGTTAGGGATAAGGGATCCCATTAGCATTAAGGGTCTTCCTTACTGTAGGCTTAAGGGTTAGGCTTAGAGTTAAAGGTTAAGGTTAGGGTCAGTGTTAAGATTTAGGGTGAGGGTTAACGGTTAGGGTAAAGGTTAAGTGTCAGGGTTAGGGATTAGTGATTAGGGTTTTTGGTTAGTGTTAGGTTAGCGGTTAGTGTTTTATGAAGGGGTATGGTTAGAATTAGGATTGGGGTTAGAGTTAGGGTGAGGTATAGGGGTTAGGTTTAGGGGTTAGTTTTAGGGTAAAAGGATAGGATTAGGGTTACGGGTTGGGCTTAGGTTTAGGGTTAAAGTTTACTGCTACGGTTAGGGATAGGGTTCAGGCTTAGCTTTAGGGGTTCTGGTGAGGGTTAAGTGTTAGGTTAGTGTCAGGATTAGGTCTAGTCGTGAGGGTAAGGTTTAGGGTTAGCTTTAAGAGCTAGGGTTAGGTTTAATGGTTAGGATTAGGATTAGGGTTAAGGGTTAGGGTAAGTCTTAGGGGTTAGGGTGAAGGGTTAGGGTCAAGTGTTAGGGTTTTTGTTAGGCATAGCGTTGGGGTTAGAAGTAAGGGTTACTGTCAGTGTTAGGGTTGTAGGTAGGGTTACGGTTAGGGTTAGCGGTTTGGAATTAGGGTTAGGGATTAGGTGTCACAGTGATGACTAGGAGATAGGGTTAGAATTATGGGATAGCGGTTGTTCTCAGGAAATGGGTTATGCATTAACGTTAGGATAAGAGGTTAAAGTTAGGCGCACGGTGAAGTTTACGTGTTAAGGGGAGAAGTAGGAACAGGGTTGGGTGTTATGTTCAGGGTTAGGGTTATCTGTTAAAGGTATTGTTTATGCTTAGCGCACGGGCCCTGTCTGCATTAGGCGGGCGGGGGGGAGTTTTGGGGGCTGGGATTCTACCCGGGAACCCACTCTATCATACTCTGGGTATGGGCCCGTGGGTTTCATGCAGGACACAGTGGTAGAGCCTCCTTTCACGCATGGCATGGGAGGATTGCAGGCTTTCTAAACTCTAAGAAAGCAAGAAGTCTGAGAATTAGATTTAGGGTTAGGATTATGGTTAGGGTTAAGGATGAAGTTTAGTGTTAGGGTGAGGGCTTAGGGTTAGGGATTAGGGTTAGGGTTAAAGGTTACTCTTAGGTTTAACGGTTACACTTTGGTTTAGGGTTGAGGTTTACGGTTAGGGTTAAGATGAGGGGTTAGTGTTTGGTACAGGGTTAGGGTTAAGTGTAAGGTTTAGGGTTGAAGATTAGGATTAGGGTTAGGATTATAGGATAGCGTGAGAGTTAACGCTCAGGGTTAAGGTTAAGAGTTAGGGTTTAGGGTTAGGTTTAGGGTTAGGGTTAGTTTTAGGGTTAGAGTTATGTGCTATGGTTTGTGTTAGAGGTTAGGGTTAGGTTTACTGGTGACGGTTAGGGTTACGTTTAGGGGGTAGCATTAGGGTTAGGGTTAGGGTTAGGGTTAAGGGATAGGATTACGGTTAAGAGTTGGCCTTAGGGTTAGGGTTTAGTGTTAGGGTTATCATTAAGGACTAGGGGTAGGGTCAGCGTTAAATGCCTGGGTGCGGGTAATGGTTAGGGTCAGGGGTAAGGTTCACGGATAGGGTTAGTGTTAAGGGTTACGGGTAGGTTTAGGGTTCAGGGTTAGAATTAGCATTAGGGCTTAAGGTTAGGATTAGGCGGTAGGTTCGATTTAGGGTTAGATCTAGGCGTTCGGGTAAGGGGTAGCGTTAGGGTTAAGAGATAGGGTTAGGTTTAATGCTTAGGATTAGGGTTAGGGTTTGGGGTTAAAGTAAGTGTTAGGGGTTAGGTTTAAGGATGAAAGGTTACTGTTATTTTTAGCTGTAGTGTTAGGGTTACGGAAAAGGGATCCCATTAGCATTAAGGGTCTTCCTTACTGTAGGGTTAAGGGTTAGGCTTAGAGTTAAAGGTTAAGGTTAGGGTCAGTGTTAAGATTTAGGGTGAGGGTTAACGGTTAGGGTAAAGGTTAAGCGTTAGGGTTAGGGATTAGTGATTAGGGTTTTTGGTTAGTGTTAGGGTTAGCGGTTAGGAGTTAGTGTTTTATGAAGGGGTATGGTTAGAATTAGGATTGGGGTTAGAGTTAGGGTGAGGTATAGGGGTTAGGTTTAGGGGTTAGTTTTAGGGTAAAAGGATAGGATTAGGGTTACGGGTTGGGCTTAGGTTTAGGGTTAAAGTTTACTGCTAGGGTTAGGGATAGGGTTCAGGGTTAGCTTTAGGGGTTCTGGTTAGGGTTAGGTGTTAGGTTAGTGTCAGAGTTAGGTCTAGTCGTGAGGGTAAGGTTTAGGGTTAGTTTAAGAGCTAGGGTTAGGTTTAATGGTTAGGATTAGGATTAGGGTTAAGGGTTAGGGTAAGGCTTAGGGGTGAGGGTGAAGGGTTAGGGTAAAGGGTTAGGGTTTTTGTTAGGCATAGCGTTGGGGTTAGAAGTAAGGGTTACTGTCAGTGTTAGGGTTGTAGGTAGGGTTACGGTTAGGGTTAGCGGTTTAGAATTAGGGTTAGGGATTAGGTGTCACAGTGATGACTAGGTGATAGGGTTAGAATTATAGGATAGGAGTTGTTCTCAGGAAATGGGTTATGCATTAACGTTAGGATAAGAGGTTAAGGTTAGGCGCACGGTGAGGTTTACGTGTTAAGGGGAGAAATAGGAACAGGGTTGGGTGTTATGTTCAGGGTTAGGGTTATCTGTTAAAGGTATTGTTTATGCTTAGCGCACGGGCCCTGTCTGCATTGGGCGGTCGGGGGGAGTTTAGGGGGCTGGGATTGTACCCGGGAACCCACTCTATCATACTCTGGGTATGGGCCCGGGGGTTTCATGCAGGACACAGTGGTAGAGCCTCCTTTCACGCATGCCATGGGAGGATTGCAGGCTTTCTAAACTCTAAGAAAGCAAGAAGTCTGAGAATTAGATTTAGGGTTAGGATTATGGTTAGGGTTAAGGATGAAGTTTAGTGTTAGGGTGAGGGCTTAGGTTTAGGGCTTA
>NW_027182838.1:1362500-1367500 GCF_041146395.1 Eulemur rufifrons | reverse complement strand
GTGAGAGTTAACACTTAGGGTTAAGGTTAAGAGTTAGGGGTTAGGGTTAGGGTTGGGGTTAGGTTTAGTTTTAGGGTTAGAGTTATGTGCTATGGTTTGTGTTAGAGGTTAAGGTTAGGTTTACTGGTCACGGATATGGTTACATTAAGGGGTTTGCGTTAGGGTTAGGGTTAAGGGATAGGATTAGGGTTAAGTGTTGGGCTTAGGGTTAGGGTTTAGTGTTAGTGTTATCATTAAGGATTAGGAGGAGGGTCAGGGTTAAATGCTTGGGTGCGGGTAATGGTTAGGGTCAGGGTTAAGGTTCACGGATAGGGTTAGTGTTAAGGGTTACGGGTAGGTTTAGGGTTCAGGGTTAGAGTTAGCATTAGGGCTTAAGCTTAGGATTAGGCGGTAGTTTCGATTTAGGGTTAGATCTAGGCATTAGGGTAAGGGGTAGCGTTAGGGTTCAGAGATAGGGTTAGGTTTAATGCTTAGGATTAGGGTTAGGGTTTGGGGTTAAAGTAAGTGTTAGGGGTTAGGTTTAAGGATCAAAGGTTAGGGTTATTTTTAGCTGTAGTGTTAGGGTTAGGGATAAGGGATCCCATTAGCATTAAGGGTCTTCCTTACTGTAGGGTTAAGGGTTAGGCTTAGAGTTAAAGGTTAAGGTTAGGGTCAGTGTTAAGATTTAGGGTGAGGGTTAACGGTTAGGGTAAAGGTTAAGTGTTAGGGTTAGGGATTAGTGATTAGGGTTTTTGGTTAGTGTTAGGTTAGCGGTTAGTGTTTTATGAAGGTGTATGTTTAGAATTAGGATTGGGGTTAGAGTTAGGGTGAGGTATAGGGGTTAGGTTTAGGGGTTAGTTTTAGGGTAAAAGGATAGGATTAGGGTTACGGGTTGGGCTTAGTTTTAGGGTTAAAGTTTACTGCTAGGGTTAGGGATAGGGTTCAGGGTTAGCTTTAGGGGTTCTGGTGAGGGTTAAGTGTTAGGTTAGTGTCAGGATTAGTTCTAGTCGTGAGGGTAAGGTTTAGGGTTAGCTTTAAGAGCTAGGGTTAGGTTTAATGGTTAGGATTAGGATTAGGGTTAAGGGTTAGGGTAAGTCTTAGGGGTTAGGGTGAAGGGTTAGGGTCAAGGGTTAGGGTTTTTGTTAGGCATAGCGTTGGGGTTAGAAGTAAGGGTTACTGTCAGTGTTAGGGTTGTAGGTACGGTTACGGTTAGGGTTAGCGGTTTGGAATTAGGGTTAGGGATTAGGTGTCACAGTGATGACTAGGAGATAGGGTTAGAATTATGGGATAGGGGTTGTTCTCAGGAAATGGGTTATGCATTAACGTTAGGATAAGAGGTTAAAGTTAGGTGCACGGTGCGGTTTACGTGTTAAGGGGAGAAATAGGAACAGGGTTGGGTGTTATGTTCAGGGTTAGGGTTATCTGTTAAAGGTATTGTTTATGCTTAGCGCACGGGCCCTGTCTGCATTAGGCGGGCGGGGGGGAGTTTTGGGGGCTGGGATTGTACCCGGGAACCCACTCTATCATACTCTGGGTATGGGTCCGTGGGTTTCATACAGGACACAGTGGTAGAGCCTCCTTTGACGCATGGCCTGGGAGGATTGCAGGCTTTCTAAACTCTAAGAAAGCAAGAAGTCTGAGAATTAGATTTAGGGTTAGGATTATGGTTAGGGTTAAGGATGAAGTTTAGTGTTAGGGTGAGGGCTTAGGGTTACTGATTAGGGTTAGGGTTAAAGGTTACTCTTAGGTTTAACGGTTACACTTTGGTTTAGGGTTGAGGTTTACGGTTAGGGTTAAGATGAGGGGTTAGGGTTTGGTACAGGGTTAGGGTTAAGTGTTAGGTTTAGGGTTGAAGATTAGGATTAGGGTTAGGATTAAAGGTTAGCGTGAGAGTTAACGCTTAGGGTTAAGGTTAAGTGTTAGGGTTTAGAGTTAGAGTTAGGGTTAGTTTTAGGGTTAGAGTTATGTGCTATGGTTTGTGTTAGAGGTTAGGGTTAGGTTTACTGGTCGCGGTTAGGGTTACGTTTAGGGGGTAGCATTAGGGTTAGGGTTAGGGTTAAGGGATAGGATTAGGGATAAGTGTTGGTCTTAGGGTTAGGGTTTAGTGTTAGGGTTAGCAGTAAGGATTAGGGGTAGGGTCAAGGTTAAATGCTTGGGTGCTGGTAATGGTTAGGGTCAGGGTTAAGGTTCGCGGATAGGGTTAGTGTTAAGGGTTACGGGTAGGTTTAGGGTTCAGGGTTAGAGTTAGCATTAGGGCTTAAGGTTAGGATTAGGCGGTAGGTTAGACTTAGGGTTAGATCTAGGCGTTAGGGTAAGGGCTAGCGTTAGGGTTAAGAGATAGGGTTAGGTTTAATGCTTAGGATTAGGGTTAGGGTTTGGGGTTAAAGTAAGTGTTAGGGGTTAGGTTTCAGGATCAAAGGTTAGGGTTATTTTTAGCTGTGGTGTTAGGGTTGGGGATAAGGGATCCCATTAGCATTAAGGGTCTTCCTTATTGTAGGGTTAAGGGTTAGGTTTAGAGTTAAAGGTTAAGGTTAGGGTCAGTGTTAAGATTTAGGGTGAGGGTTAACGGTTAGGGTAAAGGTTAAGCGTTAGGGTTAGGGATTAGTCATTAGGGTTTCTGGTTAGTGTTAGGGTTAGCGGTTAGGAGTTAGTGTTTTATGAAGGGGTATGGTTAGAATTAGGATTGGGGTTAGAGTTAGGGTGAGGTATAGGGGTTAGGTTGAGGGGTTAGTTTTAGGGTAAAAGGATAGGATTAGGGTTACGGGTTGGGCTTAGGTTTAGGGTTAAAGTTTACTGCTAGGGTTAGGGATAAGGTTCAGGCTTAGCTTTAGGGGTTCTGGTTAGGGTTAGGTGTTAGGTTAGTGTCAGGGTTAGGTCTAGTCGTGAGGGTAAGGTTTAGGGTTAGCTTTAAGAGCTAGGGTTAGGTTTAATGGTTAGGATTAGGATTAGGGTTAAGGGTTAGGGTAAGGCTTAGGGGTTAGGGTGAAGGGTTAGGGTTTTTATTAGGCATAGCGTTGGGGTTAGAAGTAAGGGTTACTGTCAGTGTTACGGTTGTAGGTAGGGTTACGGTTAGGGTTAGCGGTTTAGAATTAGGGTTAGGGATTAGGTGTCACAGTGATCACTAGGAGATAGCGTTAGAATTATGGGATAGGGGTTGTTCTCAGGAAATGCGTTATGCATTAACGTTAGGATAAGAGGTTAAAGTTAGGCGCACGGTGAGGTTTACGTGTTAAGGGGAGAAATAGGAACAGGGTTGGGTGTTATGTTCAGGGTTAGGGTTATCTGTTAAAGGTATTGTTTATGCTTAGCGCACGGGCCCTGTCTGCATTAGGCGGGCGGGGGGAGTTTAGGGGGCTGGGATTGTACCCGGGAACCCACTCTATCATACTCTGGGTATGGGCCCGTGGGTTTCATGCAGGACACAGTGGTAGAGCCTCCTTTCACGCATGGCATGGGAGCATTACCGGCTTTCTAAACTCTAAGAAAGCAAGAAGTCGGAGAATTAGACTTAGGGTTAGGATTATGGTTAGGGTTAAGGATGGAGTTTAGTGTTAGGGTGAGGGCTTAGGGTTAGGGATTAGGGTTAGGGTTAAAGGTTACTCTTAGGTTTAACGGTTACACTTTGGTTTAGGGTTGAGGTTTACGGTTAGGGTTAAGATGAGGGGTTAGGGTTTGGTACAGGGTTAGGGTTAAGTGTTAGGTTTAGGGTTGAGGATTAGGATTAGGGTTAGGATTAAAGGTTAGCGTGAGAGTTAACGCTTAGGGTTAAGGTTAAGAGTTAGGGTTTAGTGTTAGGGTTAGGGTTAGGGTTAGTTTTAGGGTTAGAGTTATGTGCTATGGTTTGTGTTAGACGTTAGGGTTAGGTTTACTGGTCACGGTTAGGGTTACGTTTAGGGGGTAGCATTAGGGTTAGGCTTAGGGTTAGGGTTAGGGGCTAGGATTAGGGATAAGTGTTGGGCTTAGGGTTAGGGTTTAGTGTTAGGGTTAGCATTAAGGATTAGGGTTAGGGTCAGGGTTAAATGCTTGGGTGCGGGTAATGGTTAGAATCATGGTTAAGGTTCACGGATAGGGTTAGTGTTAAGGGTTACGGGTAGGTTTAGGGTTCAGGGTTAGAGTTAGCATTAGGGCTTAAGGTTAGGATTAGGCGGTAGGTTAGACTTAGGGTTAGATCTAGGCCTTAGGTTAAGGGGTAGCGTTAGGGTTAAGAGATAGGGTTAGGTTTAATGCTTAGGATTAGGGTTAGGGTTTGGGGTTAAAGTAAGTGTTAGGGGTTAGGTTTCAGGATCAAAGGTTAGGGTTATTTTTAGCTGTAGTGTTAGGGTTAGGGATAAGGGATCCCATTAGCATTAAGGGTCTTCCTTACTGTAGGGTTAAGGGTTAGGCTTAGAGTTAAAGGTTAAGGTTAGGGTCAGTGTTAAGATTTAGGGTGAGGGTTAACGGTTAGGGTAAAGGTTAAGCGTTAGGGTTAGGCATTAGTTATTAGGGTTTTTGGTTAGTGTTAGGGTTAGCGGTTAGGAGTTAGTGTTTTATGAAGGGGTATGGTTAGAATTAGGATTGGGGTTAGAGTTAGGGTGAGGTATAGGGGTTAGGTTTAGGGGTTAGTTTTAGGGTAAAATGATAGGATTAGGGTTTCGGGTTGGGCTTAGGTTTAGGGTTAAAGTTACTGCTAGGGTTAGCGATAGGGTTCAGGGTTAGCTTTAGGGGTTCTGGTTAGGGTTAGGTGTTAGGTTAGTGTCAGGGTTAGGTCTAGTCGTGAGGGTAAGGTTTAGGGTTAGCTTTAAGAGCTAGGGTTAGGTTTAATGGTTAGGATTAGGATTAGGGTTAAGGGTTAGGGTAAGGCTTAGGGGTTAGGGTGAAGGGTTAGGGTCAAGGGTTAGGGTTTTTGTTAGGCATAGCGTTGGGGTTAGAAGTAAGGTTTACTGTCAGTGTTAGAGTTGTAAGTAGGGTTACAGTTAGGGTTAGCGGTTTAGAATTAGGGTTAGGGATTAGGTGTCACAGTGATGACTAGGAGATAGGGTTAG
>NW_027182838.1:1345000-1347500 GCF_041146395.1 Eulemur rufifrons | reverse complement strand
AATTAGATTTAGGGTTAGGATTATGGTTAGGGTTAAGCATGAAGTTTAGTGTTAGGGTGAAGGCTTAGGGTTAGGGATTAGGGTTAGGGTTAAAGGTTACTCTTACCTTTAATGGTTACACTTGGGTATAGGGTTGAGGTTTACCGTTAGGGTTAAGATAAGGGGTTAGGGTTTGGTACAGGGTTAGGGTTAAGTGTTAGGTTTAGGGTTGAAGATTAAGATTAGGGTTAGGATTAAAGGTTAGCGTGAGAGTTAACGCTTATGGTTAAGGTTAAGAGTTAGGGTTTAGGGTTAGGGTTAGGGTTACGGTTAGATTTAGGGTTAGAGTTATGAGCTACGCTTTGTGTTAGAAGTTAGGGTTAGGTTTACTGGTCACGGTTAGGGTTACGTTTAGGGGGTAGCATTAGGGTTAGGGTTAGGGTTAAGGGATAGGATTAGGGATAAGTGTTGGGCTTAGGGTTAGGGCTTAGTGTTAGGGTTAGCATTAAGGTTCAGGGTTAGGGTCAGGGTTAGGGTTAGGGTTAGGGTTAGGGTTAAGGGATAGGATTACGTTTAAGTGTTGGCCTTAGGGTTAGGGTTTAGTGTTAGGGTTATCATTAAGGACTAGGGGTAGGGTCAGGGTTAAATGCCTGGGTGCGGGTAATGGTTAGGGTCAGGGTTAAGGTTCACGGATAGGGTTAGTGTTAAGGGTTACGGGTAGGTTTAGGGTTCTGGGTTAGAGTTAGCATTAGGGCTTAAGGTTAGGATTAGGCGGTAGGTTCGATTTAGGGTTAGATCTAGTCGTTCGGGTAAGGGCTAGCGTTAGGGTTAAGAGATAGGGTTAAGTTTAATGCTTAGGATTAGGGTTAGGGTTTGGGGTTAAAGTAAGTGTTAGGGGTTAGGTTTAAGGATGAAAGGTTACTGTTATTTTTAGCTGTAGTGTTAGGGTTAGGGATAAGGGATCCCATTAGCATTAAGGGTCTTCCTTACTGTAGGCTTAAGGGTTAGGCTTAGAGTTAAAGGTTAAGGTTAGGGTCAGTATTAAGATTTGGGGTGAGGGTTAACGGTTAGGGTAAAGGTTAAGCATAAGGGTTAGGCATTAGTGATTAGGGTTTTTGGTTAGTGTTAGGGTTAGCGGTTAGGAGTTAGTGTTTTATGAAGGGGTATGGTTAGAATTAGGATTGGGGTTAGAGTTAGGGTGAGGTATAGGGGTTAGGTTTAGGGGTTAGTTTTAGGGTAAAGGGATAGGATTAGGGTTTCGGGTTGGGCTTAGTTTTAGGGTTAAAGTTACTGCTCGGGTTAGCGATAGGGTTCAGGGTTAGCTTTAGGGGTTCTGGTTAGGGTTAGGTGTTAGGTTAGTGTCAGCGTTAGGTCTAGTCGTGAGGGTAAGGTTTAGGGTTAGCTTTAAGAGCTAGGGTTAGGTTTAATGGTTAGGATTAGGATTAGGGTTAAGGGTTAGGGTAAGGCTTAGGGGTTAGGGTGAAGGGTTAGGGTCAAGGGTTAGGGTTTTTGTTAGGCATAGCGTTTGGGTTAGAAGTAAGGTTTACTGTCAGTGTTAGGGTTGTAGGTAGGGTTACGGTTAGGGTTAGCGGTTTAGAATTAGTGTTAGGGATTAGGTGTCACAGTGATGACTAGGAGATAGGGTTAGAATTATGGGATAGGGGTTGTTCTCAGGAAATGGGTTATGCATTAACGTTAGGATAAGAGGTTAAAGTTAGGCGCACGGTGAGGTTTACGTGTTAAGGGGAGAAATAGGAACAGGGTTGGGTGTTATGTTCAGGGTTAGGGTTATCTGTTAAAAGTATTGTTTATGCTTAGCGCACGGGCCCTGTCTGCATTGGGCGGGTGGGGGGAGTTTAGGGGGCTGGGATTGTACCCGGGAACCCACTCTATCATACTCTGGGTATGGGCCCGTGGGTTTCATGCAGGACGCAGTGGTAGATCCTCCTTTCACGCATGGCATGGGAGGATTGCAGGCTTTCTAAACTCTAAGAAAGCAAGAAGTCTGAGAATTAGATTTAGGGTTAGGATTATGGTTAGGGTTAAGCATGAAGTTTAGTGTTAGGGTGAGGGCTTAGGGTTAGGGCTTAGGATTAGGGTTAAAGGTTACCCTTAGGTTTAACGGTTACACTTTGTTTTAGGGTTGAGGTTTACGGTTAGGGTTAAGATGAGGGGTTAGGGTTTGGTACAGGGATAGGGTTAAGTGTTAGGTTTAGGGTTGAAGATTAGGATTAGGGTTAGGATTAAAGGTTAGCGTGAGAGTTAACGCTTAGGGTTAAGGTTAAGAGTTAGGGTTTAGGGTTAGGGTTAGGGTTAGTTTTAGAGTTAGAGTTATGTGCTATGGTTTGTGTTAGAGGTTAGGGTTAGGTTTACTGGTCACGGCTAGGGTTAGGTTTAGGGGGTAGCATTAGGGTTAGGCTTATGGATAGGGTTAAGGGATAGGATTAGGGATAAGTGTTGGGCTTAGGGTTAGGGTTTAGTGTTAGGGTTATCATTAAGGATTAGGGGTAGGGTCAGGGTT
>NW_027182838.1:1320000-1337500 GCF_041146395.1 Eulemur rufifrons | reverse complement strand
GTGTTTTATGAAGGGGTATGGTTAGAATTAGGATTGGGGTTAGAGTTAGGGTGAGGTATAGGGGTTAGGTTTAGGGGTTAGTTTTAGGGTAAAAGGATAGGATTAGGGTTACGGGTTGGGCTTAGGTTTAGGGTTAAAGTTTACTGCTAGGGTTAGGGATAGGGTTCAGGGTTAGCTTTAGGGGTTCTGGTTAGGGTTAGGTGTTAGGTTAGTGTCAGGGTTAGGTCTAGTCGTGAGGGTAAGGTTTACGGTTAGCTTTAAGAGCTAGGGTTAGGTTTAATGGTTAGGATTATGATTAGGGTTAAGGGTTAGGGTAAGGCTTAGGGGTTAGGGTGAAGGGTTAGGGTTTTTATTAGGCATAGCGTTGGGGTGAGAAGTAAGGGTTACTGTCAGTGTTAGGGTAGTAGGTAGGGTTACGGTTAGGGTTAGCAGTTTAGAATTAGGGTTAGGGATTAGGTGTCACAGTGATGACTAGAAGATAGGGTTAGAATTATGGGATAGGGGTTGTTCTCAGGAAATGCGTTATGCATTAACGTTAGGATAAGAGGTTAAAGTTAGGCGCACGGTGAGGTTTACGTGTTAAGGGGAGAAATAGGAACAGGGTTGGGTGTTACGTTCAGGGTTAGGGTTATCTGTTAAAGGTATTGTTTATGCTTAGCGCACGGGCCCTGTCTGCATTAGGCGGGCGGGGGGAGTTTAGGGGGCTGGGATTGTACCCGGGAACCCACTCTATCATACTCTGGGTATGGGCCCGTGGGTTTCATGCAGGACACAGTGGTAGAGCCTCCTTTCACGCATGGCATGGGAGGATTGCAGGCTTTCTAAACTCTAAGAAAGCAAGAAGTCTGAGAATTAGATTTAGGGTTAGGATTATGGTTAGGGTTAAGGATGAAGTTTAGTGTTAGGGTGAGGGCTTAGGGTTAGGGATTAGGGTTAGGGTTAAAGGTTACTCTTAGGTTTAACGGTTACACTTTGGTTTAGGGTTGAGGTTTACGGTTAGGGTTAAGATGAGGGGTTAGGGTTTGGTACAGGGTTAGGGTTAAGTGTTAGGTTTAGGGTTGAAGATTAGGATTAGGGTTAGGATTAAAGGTTAGCGTGAGAGTTAACGCTTAGGGTTAAGGTTAAGAGTTAGGGTTTAGGGTTAGAGTTAGGGTTAGTTTTAGGGTTAGAGTTATGTGCTATGGTTTGTGTTAGAGGTTAGGGTTAGGTTTACTGGTCACGGTTAGGGTTACGTTTAGGGGGTAGCATTAGGGTTAGGGTTAGGGTTAAGGGATACGATTAGGGATAAGTGCTGGGCTTAGGGTTAGGGTTTAGTGTTAGGGTTAGCAGTAAGGATTAGGGTTAGGGTCAAGGTTAAATGCTTGGGTGCGGGTAATGGTTAGGGTCAGGGTTAAGGTTCACGGATAGGGTTAGTGTTAAGGGTTACGGGTAGGTTTAGGGTTCAGGGTTAGAGTTAGCATTAGGGCTTAAGGTTAGGATTAGGCGGTAGGTTAGACTTAGGGTTAGATCTAGGCCTTAGGGTAAGGGCTAGCGTTAGGGTTAAGAGAAAGGTTTAGGTTTAATGCTTAGAATTAGGGTTAGGGTTTGGGGTTAAAGTAAGTGTTAGGGGTTAGGTTTAAGGATCAAAGGTTATTGTTATTTTTTGCTGTAGTGTTAGGGTTAGGGATAAGGGATCCCATTAGCATTAAGGGTCTTCCTTACTGTAGGGTTAAGGGTTAGGCTTAGAGTTAAAGGTTAAGGTTAGGGTCAGTATTAAGATTTGGGGTGAGGGTTAACGGTTCGGGTAAAGGTTAAGCATAAGGGTTAGGCATTAGTGATTAGGGTTTTTGGTTAGTGTTAGGGTTAGCGGTTAGGAGTTAGTGTTTTATGAAGGGGTATGGTTAGAATTAGGATTGGGGTTAGAGTTAGGGTGAGGTATAGGGGTTAGGTTTAGGGGTTAGTTTTGGGGTAAAAGGATAGGATTAGGGTTTCGGGTTGGGCTTAGTTTTAGGGTTAAAGTTACTGCTCGGGTTAGCGATAGGGTTCAGGGTTAGCTTTAGGGGTTCTGGTTAGGGTTAGGTGTTAGGTTAGTGTCAGGGTTAGGTCTAGTCGTGAGGGTAAGGTTTAGGGTTAGCTTTAAGAGCTAGGGTTAGGTTTAATGGTTATTATTAGGATTAGGGTTAAGGGTTAGGGTAAGGCTTAGGGGTTAGGGTGAAGGGTTAGGGTCAAGGGTTAGGGTTTTTGTTAGGCATAGCGTTGGGGTTAGAAGTAAGGTTTACTGTCAGTGTTAGGGTTGTAGGTAGGGTTCCGGGTAGGGTTAGCGGTTTAGAATTAGGGTTAGGGATTAGGTGTCACAGTGATGACTAGGAGATAGGGTTAGAATTATGGGATAGGGGTTGTTCTCAGGAAATGGGTTATGCATTAACGTTAGGATAAGAGGTTAAAGTTAGGCGCACGGTGAGGTTTACGTGTTAAGGGGAGAAATAGGAACAGGGTTGGGTGTTATGTTCAGGGTTAGGGTTATCTGTTAAAGGTATTGTTTATGCTTAGCGCACGGGCCTTGTCGGCATTGGGCGGGTGGGGGGAGTTTAGGGGGCTGGGATTGTACCCGGGAACCCACTCTATCATACTCTGGGTATGGGCCCGTGGGTTTCATGCAGGACGCAGTGGTAGAGCCTCCTTTCACGCATGGCATGGGAGGATTGCAGGCTTTCTAAACTCTAAGAAAGCAAGAAGTCTGAGAATTAGATTTAGGGTTAGGATTATGGTTAGGGTTAAGGATGAAGTTTAGTGTTAGGGTGAGGGCTTAGGGTTAGGGCTTAGGATTAGGGTTAAAGGTTACCCTTAGGTTTAACGGTTACACTTTGGTTTAGGGTTGAGGTTTACGGTTAGGGTTAAGATGAGGGGTTAGGGTTTGGTACAGGGTTAGGGTTAAGTGTTAGGTTTAGGGTTGAAGATTAGGATTAAGGTTTGGATTAAAGGTTAGTGTGAGAGTTAACGCTTAGGGTTAAGGTTAAGAGTTAGTGTTTAGGGTTAGGTTTAGGGTTAGGGTTAGTTTTAGGGTTAGAGTTATGTGCTATGGTTTGTGTTAGAGGTTAGGGTTAGGTTTACTGGTCACGGTTAGGGTTACGTTTAGGGGGTAGCATTAGGGTTAGGGTTAGGGTTAAGCGATAGGATTAGGGATAAGTGTTGGGCTTAGGGTTATGGTTTAGTGTTAGGGTTAGCATTAAGGATTAGGGTTAGGGTCATGGTTAAATGCTTGGGTGCGGGTAATGGTTAGGGTCAGGGTTAAGGTTCACGGATAGGGTTAGTGTTAAGGGTTACGGGTAGGTTTAGGGTTCAGGGTTAGTGTTAGCATTAGTGCGTAAGGTTAGGATTAGGCGGTAGGTTAGATTTAGGGTTAGATCTAGGCGTTAGGGTAAGGGCTAGCGTTAGGGTTAAGAGATAGGGTTAGGTTTAATGCTTAGGATTAGGGTTAGGGTTTGGGGTTAAAGAAAGTGTTAGGGGTTAGGTTTAAGAATCAAAGGTTAGGGTTAATTTTAGCTGTAGTGTTAGGGTTAGGGATAAGGGATCCCATTAGCATTAAGGGTCTTCCTTACTGTAGGGTTAAGGGTTAGGCTTAGAGTTAAAGTTTAAGGTTAGGGTCAGTGTTAAGATTTAGGGTGAGGGTTAACGGTTAGGGTAAAGGTTAAGCGTTAGGGTTAGGGATTAGTGATTAGGGTTTTTGGTTAGTGTTAGGGTTAGCGGTTAGGAGTTAGTGTTTTATGAAGGGGTATGGTTAGAATTAGGATTGCGGTTAGAGTTAGGGTGAGGTATAGGGGTTAGGTTTAGGGGTTAGTTTTAGGGTAAAAGGATAGGATTAGGGTTACGGGTTGGGCTTAGGTTTAGGGTTAAAGTTTACTGCTAGGGTTAGGGATAGGGTTCAGGGTTAGCTTTAGGGGTTCTGGTTAGGGTTAGGTGTTAGGTTAGTGTCAGGGTTAGGTGTAGTCGTGAGGGTAAGGTTTAGGGTTAGCTTTAAGAGCTAGGGTTAGGTTTAATGGTTAGGATTAGGATTAGGGTTAAGGGTTAGGGTAAGGCTTAGGGGTTAGGATGAAGGGTTAGGGTCAAGGGTTAGGGTTTTTGTTAGGCATAGCGTTGGGGTTAGAAGTAAGGGTTACTGTCAGTGTTAGGGTTGTAGGTAGGGTTACGGTTAGGTTTAGCGGTTTAGTATTAGGGTTAGGGATTAGGTGTCTCAGTGATGACTAGGAAATAGGGTTAGAATTATGGGATAGGGTTTGTTCTCAGGAAATGGGTTATGCATTAACGTTAGGATAAGAGGTTAAAGTTAGGCGCACGGTGAGGTTTACGTGTTAAGGGGAGAAATAGGAACAGGGTTGGGTGTTATGTTCAGGGTTAGGGTTATCTGTTAAAGGTATTGTTTATGCTTAGCGCACGGGCCCTGTCTGCATTAGGCGGGCGGGGGGAGTTTAGGGGGCTGGGATTGTACCCGGGAACCCACTCTATCATACTCTGGGTATGGGCCCGTGGGTTTCATGCAGGACACAATGGTAGAGCCTCCTTTCACGCATGGCATGGGAGGATTGCAGGCTTTCTAAACTCTAAGAAAGCAAGAAGTCTGAGAATTAGATTTAGGGTTAGGATTATGGTTAGGGTTAAGGATGAAGTTTAGTGTTAGGGTGAGGGCTTAGGGTTAGGGAATAGGGTTAGGGTTAAAGGTTACTCTTAGGTTTAACGGTTACACTTTGGTTTAGGGTTGAGGTTTACGGTTAGGGTTAAGATGAGGGGTTCCGGTTTGATACAGGGTTAGGATTAAGTGTTAGGTTTAGGGTTGAAGATTAGGATTAGGGTTATGATTAAAGGTTAGCGTGAGAGTTAACGCTTAGGGTTAAGGTTAAGAGTTAGGGTTTAGGGTTAGGGTTAGGGTTAGGGTTAGTTTTAGGGTTAGAGTTATGTGCTATGGTTTGTGTTAGAGGTTAGGGTTGGGTTTACTGGTCACGGTTAGGGTTACGTTTAGGAGGTAGCATTAGGGTTAGGGTTAGGGTTAAGGGATAGGATTAGGGTTAAGTGTTGGGCTTAGGGTTAGGGTTTAGTGTTAGGTTTATCATTAAGGATTAGGGTTAGAATCAGGGTTAAATGCTTGGGTGCGGGTAATGGTTAGGGTCAGGTTTAAGGTTCACGGATAGGGTTAGTGTTAAGGGTTACGGGTAGGTTTAGGGTTCAGGGTTAGTGTTAGCATTAGAGCTTAAGTTTAGCATTACGCGGTAGGTTAGATTTAGGGTTAGATCTAGGCGTTAGGGTAAGGGCTAGCGTTAGGGTTAAGAGATAGGTTTAGGTTTAATGCTTAGGATTAGGGTTAGGGTTTGGGGTTAAAATAAGTGTTAGGGGTTCGGTTTAAGGATCCAAGGTTAGGGTTATTTTTATCTGTAGTGTTAGGGTTAGGGATAAGGTATCCCATTAGCATTAAGGGTTTTCCTTACTGTAGGGTTAAGTGTTAGGCTTAGAATTAAAGGTTAAGGTTAGGGTCAGTGTTAAGATTCAGGGTGAGGGTTATCGGTTAGGGTAAAGGTTAAGCGTCAGGGTTAGGGATTAGTGATTAGGGATTTTGGTTAGTGTTAGGGTTAGCGGTTGGGGTTAGTGTTTTATGAAGGGGTATGGTTAGAATTAGGATTGGGGTTAGAGTTAGGGTGAGGTATAGGGGTTAGGTTTAGGGGTTAGTTTTAGGGTAAAAGGATAGGATTAGGGTTACGGGTTGGGCTTAGGTTTAGGGTTAAAGTTTACTGCTAGGGTTAGGGATAGGGTTCAGGGTTAGCTTTAGGGGTTCTGATTAGGGTTAGGTGTTAGGTTAGTGTCAGGATTAGGTCTAGTCGTGAGGGTAAGGTTTAGGGTTAGCTTTAAGAGCTAGGGTTAGGTTTAATGGTTAGGATTAGGATTAGGGTTAAGGGTTAGGGTAAGGCTTAGGGCTTAGGGTGAAGGGTTAGGGTCAAGGTTTAGGGTTTTTGTTAGGCATAGCGTTGGGTTTAGATGTAAGGGTTACTGTCAGTGTTAGGGTTGTAGGTATGGTTCCGGGTAGGGTTAGTGGTTTAGAATTAGGGTTAGGGATTAGGTGTCACAGTGATGACTAGGAGATAGGGTTAGAATTATGGGATAGGGGTTGTTCTCAGGAAATTGGTTTTGCATTAACTTTAGGATAAGAGGTTAAAGTTAGGCGCACGGTGAGGTTTACGTGTTAAGGGGAGAAATAGGAACAGGGTTGGGTGTTATGTTCAGGGTTAGGGTTATCTGTTAAAGGTATTGTTTATGCTTAGCGCACGGGCCCTGTCTGCATTAGGCTGGCGGGGGGAGTTTAGGGGGCTGGGATTGTACCCGGGAACCCACTCTATCATACTCTGGGTATGGGCCCGTGGGTTTCATGCAGGACACAGTGGTAGAGCCTCCTTTCACGCATGGCATGGGAGGATTGCAGGCTTTCTAAACTCTAAGAAAGCAAGAAGTCTGAGAATTAGATTTAGGGTTAGGATACTGGTTAGGGTTAAGGATGAAGTTTAGTGTTAGCGTGAGGGCTTAGGGTTAGGGATTAGGGTTAGGGTTAAAGGTTACTCTTAGGTTTAACGGTTACACTTTAATTTAGGGTTGAGGTTTACGGTTAGGGTTAAGATGAGGGGTTAGGGTTTGGTACAGGGTTAGGGTTAAGTGTTAGGTTTAGGGTTGAAGATTAGGATTAGGGTTAGGATTAAAGGTTAGCGTGAGAGTTAACGCTTAGGGTTAAGGTTAAGAGTTAGGGTTTAGGGTTAGGGTTAGGGTTAGTTTTTGGGTTAGAGTTAAGTGCTATGGTTTGTGTTAGAGGTTAGGGTTAGGTTTACTGGTCACGGTTAGGGTTACGTTTAGGGGTTAGCATTA
Source organism: Eulemur rufifrons (assembly GCF_041146395.1). Taxonomy (NCBI): domain Eukaryota; kingdom Metazoa; phylum Chordata; class Mammalia; order Primates; family Lemuridae; genus Eulemur; species Eulemur rufifrons. Next base: position 1,330,624 of record NW_027182838.1, on the reverse strand, counting down.
GGGTTAGGGTTAGGGTTAGGGTTAAGGCATAGGATTAGGGTTGAGTGTTGGCCTTAGGGTTAGGGTTTAGTGTTAAGGTTAGCATTAAGGATTAGGGTTATGGTCAGGGTTATGTGCTTGGGTGCGGGTAATGGTTAGGGTCAGGGTTTAGGTTCACGGATAGGGTTAGTGTTAAGGGTTACGGGTAGGTTTAGGGTTCAGGGTTAGTGTTAGCATTAGGGCTTAAGTTTAGGATTAGGCGGTAGGTTAGATTTAGGGTTAGATCTAGGCGTTAGGGTAAGGGGTAGCGTTAGGATTAAGAGATAGGATTAGGTTTAATGCTTAGGATTAGGGTTAGGGTTTGGGGTTAAAGTAAGTGTTAGAGGTTAGGTTTAAGGATCCAAGGTTAGGGTTATTTTTAGCTGTAGTGTTAGGGTTAGGGATAAGGGATCCCATTAGCATTAAGGGTCTTCCTTTCTGTAGGGTTAAGGGTTAGGCTTAGAGTTAAAGGTTCAGGTTAGGGTCAGTGTTAAGATTTAGGGTGAGGGTTAACGAATAGGGTAAAGGTTAAGCGTTAGGGTTAGGGATTAGTGATTAGGGTTTTTGGTTAGTGTTAGGGTTAGCGGTTAGGAGTTAGTGTTTTATGAAGGGGTATGGTTAGAATTAGGATTGGGGTTAGAGTTAGGGTGAGGTATAGGGGTTAGGTTTAGGAGTTAGTTTTAGGGTAAAAGGATAGGATTAGGGTTACGGGTTGGGCTTAGGTTTAGGGTTAAAGTTTACTGCTGGGGTTAGGGATAGGGTTCAGGGTTAGCTTTAGGGGTTCTGGTTAGGGTTAGGTGTTAGGTTAGTGTCAGGGTTAGGTCTAGTCGTGAGGATAAGGTTTAGGGTTAGCTTTAAGAGCTAGGGTTAGGTTTAATGGTTAGGATTAGGATTAGGGTTAAGGGTTAGGGTAAGGCTTAGGGGTTAGGGTGAAGGGTTAGAGTCAAGGTTTAGGGTTTTTGTTAGGCATAGCGTTGGGTTTAGAAGAAAGGGTTACTGTCAGTGTTAGGGTTGTAGGTAGGGTTACGGTTAGGGTTAGCGGTTTAGAATTAGGTTTAGGGATTAGGTGTCACAGTGATTACTAGGAGATAGGGTTAGAATTATGGGATGGGGTTGTTCTCAGGAAATGGGTTATGCATTAACATTAGGATAAGAGGTTAAAGTGAGGTGCAAGGTAAGGTTAACGTGTTAAGGGGAGAAATAGGAACAGGGTTGGGTGTTATGTTCAGGGTTAGGGTTATCTGTTAAAGGTATTGTTTATGCTTAGTGCACGGGCCCTTTCTGCATTAGGCGGGCGGGGGGAGTTTAGGGGGCTGGGATTGTACCCGGGAACCCACTCTATCATACTCTGGGTATGGGCCCGTGGGTTTCATGCAGGACACAGTGGTAGAGCCTCCTTTCACGCATGGCATGGGAGGATTGCAGGCTTTCTAAACTCTAAGAAAGCAAGAAGTCTGAGAATTAGATTTAGGGTTAGGATTCTGGTTAGGGTTAAGGATGAAGTTTAGTGTTAGGGTGAGGGCTTAGGGTTAGGGATTAGGTTTAGGGTTAAAGGTTACTCTTAGGTTTAACGGTTACACTTTAATTTATGGTTGAGGTTTACGTTTAGGCTTAAGATGAGGGGTTAGGGTTTGGTACAGGGTTACGGTTAAGTGTTAGGTTTAGGGTTGAAGATTAGGATTAGGGTTAGGATTAAAGGTTAGCGTGAGAGTTAACGCTTAGGGTTAAGGTTAAGAGTTAGGGTTTAGGGTTAGGGTTAGGGTTAGTTTTAGGGTTAGAGTTATGTGCTATGGTTTGTGTTAGAGGTTAGGGTTAGGTTTACTGGTCACGGTTAGGGTTACGTTTAGGGGGTAGCATTAGGGTTAGGGTTAGGGTTAAGGGATAGGATTAGGGATAAGTGTTGGGCTTAGGGTTATGGTTTAGTGTTAGGGTTAGCATTAAGGATTAGGGTTAGGGTCATGGTTAAATGCTTGGGTGCGGGTAATGGTTAGGGTCAGGGTTAAGGTTCACGGATAGGGTTAGTGTTAAGGGTTACGGGTAGGTTTAGGGTTCAGGGTTAGTGTTAGCTTTAGGGCTTAAGGATAGAATTAGGCGGTAGGTTAGATTTAGGGTTAGATCTAGGCGTTAGGGTAAGGGCTAGCGTTAGGGTTAAGAGATAACGTTAGGTTTAATGCTTAGGATTAGGGTTAGGGTTTGGGGTTAAAGTAAGTGTTAGGGGTTAGGTTTAAGGATCCAAGGTTAGGGTTATTTTTAGCTGTAGTGTTAGGGTTAGGGATAAGGGATCCCATTAGCATTAAGTGTCTTCCTTCCTGTAGGGTTAAGGGTTAGGCTTAGAGTTAAAGGTTAAGGTTAGGGTCAGTGTTAAGATTTAGGGTGAGGGTAAACTGTCAGGGTAAAGGTTAAGCGTTAGTGTTAGGGATTAATGATTAGGGTTTTTGGTTAGTGTTAGTGTTAGCGGTTAGGAGTTAGTGTTTTATGAAGGGGTATGGTTAGAATTAGGATTGGGGTTAGAGTTAGGGTGAGGTATAGGGGTTAGGTTTAGGGGTTAGTTTTAGGGTAAAAGGATAGGATTAGGGTTACGGGTTGGGCTTAGGTTTAGGGTTAAAGTTTACTGCTAGGGTTAGGGATAGGGTTCAGGGTTAGCTTTAGGGGTTCTGGTTAGGGTTAGTTGTTAGGTTAGTGTCAGGCTTAGGTGTAGTCGTGAGTGTAAGGTTTAGGGTTAGCTTTAAGAGCTAGGGTTAGGTTTAATGGTTAGGATTAGGATTAGGGTTAAGGGTTAGAGTAAGGCTTAGGGGTTAGGGTGAAGGGTTAGGGTCAAGGGTTAGGGTTTTTGTTAGGCATAGCGTTTGGGTTAGAAATAAGGGTTACTGTCAGTGTTAGGGTTGTAGGTAGGGTTACAGTTAGGGTTAGCGGTTTAGAATTAGGGTTAGGGATTAGGTGTCACAGTGATGACTAGGAGATAGGGTTAGAATTATGGGATAGGGGTTGTTCTCAGGAAATGGGTTATGCATTAACGTTAGGATAAGAGGTTAAAGTTAGGCGCACGGTGAGGTTTACGTGTTAAGGGGAGAAATAGGAACAGGGTTGGGTGTTACGTTCAGGGTTAGGGTTATCTGTTAAAGGTATTGTTTATGCTTAGCGCACGGGCCCTGTCTGCATTAGGCGGGCGGGGGGAGTTTAGGGGGCTGGGATTGTACCCGGGAACCCACTGTATCATAATCTGGGTATGGGCCCGTGGGTTTCATGCAGGACACAATGGTAGAGCCTCCTTTCACGCATGGCATGGGAGGATTGCAGGCTTTCTAAACTCTAAGAAAGCAAGAAATCTGAGAATTAGATTTAGGGGTAGGATTGTGGTTAGGGTTAAGGATGAAGTTTAGTGTTAGGGTGAGGGCTTAGGGTTAGTGAATAGGGTTAGGGTTAAAGGTTACTCTTAGGTTTAACGGTTACACTTTGGTTTAGGGTTTAGGTTTACGGTTAGGGTTAAGATGAGGGATTAGGGTTTGGTACAGGGTTAGGGTTAAGTGTTAGGTTTAGGGTTGAAGATTAGGATTAGGGTTAGGATTAAAGGTTACCATGAGAGTAAACGCTTAGTGTTAAGGTTATGAGTTAGGGGTTAGGGTTAGGATTAGTGTTAGTTTTAGGGTTAGAGTTATGTGCTATGGTTTGTGTTAGAGGTTAGGGTTAGGTTTACTGGTCACGGTTAGGGTTACGTTTAGGGGTTAGAATTAGGGTCAGGGTTAGGGTTAGGGTTAAGGGATAGGTTTAGGGTTAAGTGTTGGGCTTAGGGTTAGGGTTTAGTGTTAGGGTTAGCATTAAGGATTAGAGTTAGGGTCAGGGTTAAATGCTTGGGTGCGGGTAATGGTTAGGGTCAGGGTTTAGGTTCACGGATAGGGTTAGTGTTAAGGGTTACGGGTAGGTTTAGGGTTCAGGGTTAGTGTTAGCATTAGGGCTTAAGGTTAGGATTAGGCGGTAGGTTAGATTTAGGGTTAGATCTAGGCGTTAGGGTAAGGGCTAGCGTTAGGGTTAAGAGATAGGGTTAGGTTTAATGCTTAGGATTAGGGTTAGGGTTTGGGGTTAAAGTAAGTGTTAGGGATTAGGTTTAAGGATCCAAGGTTAGGGTTATTTTTAGCTGTACTGTTAGGGTTAGGGATAAGGGATCCCATTAGCATTAAGGGTCTTCCTTACTGTAGGGTTAAGGGTTAGGCTTAGAGTTAAAGGTTAAGGTTAAAGTCAGGGTTAAGATTTAAGGTGAGGGTTAACGGTTTGGGTAAAGGTTAAGCGTTAGGGTTAGGGATTAGTGATTAGGGTTTTTGGTTAGTGTTAGTGTTAGTGGTTAGGAGTTAGTGTTTTATGAAGGGGTATGGTTAGAATTAGGATTGGGATGAGAGTTAGGGTGAGGTATAGGGGTTAGGTTTAGGGGTTAGTTTTAGGGTAAAAGGATAGGATTAGGGTTACGGGTTGGGCTTAGGTTTAGGGTTAAAGTTTACTGCTGGGGTTAGGGATAGGGTTCCGGGTTAGCTTTAGGGGTTCTGGTTAGGGTTAGGTGTTAGGTTAGTGTCAGGGTTAGGTCTAGTCGTGAGGGTAAGGTTTAGGGTTAGCTTTAATAGCTAGGGTTAAGTTTAATGGTTAGGATTAGGATTAGGGTTAAGGGTTAGGGTAAGGCTTAGGGGTTAGGGTGAAGGGTTAGGGTCAAGGGTTAGGGTTTTTGTTAGGCATAGCGTTGGGTTAGAAGTAAGGGTTACTGTCAGTGTTAGGGTTGTAGGTAGGGTTCCGGGTAGGGTTAGCGGTTTAGAATTAGGGTTAGGGATTAGGTGTCACAGTGATGACTAGGAGATAGGGTTAGAATTATGGGATAGGGGTTGTTCTCAGGAAATGGGTTATGCATTAACGTTAGGATAAGAGGTTAAAGTTAGGCGCACGGTGAGGTTTACGTGTTAAGGGGAGAAATAGGAACAGGGTTGGGTGTTATGTTTAGGGTTAGGGTTATCTGTTAAAGGTATTGTTTATGCTTAGCGCACGGGCCCTGTCTGCATTAGGCGGGCGGGGGGAGTTTAGGGGGCTGGGATTGTACCCGGGAACCCACTCTATCATACTCTGGGTATGGGCCCGTGGGTTTCATGCAGGACACAGTGGTAGATCCTCCTTTCACGCATGGCATGGGAGGAGTGCAGGTTTTCTAAACTCTAAGAAAGCAAGAAGTCTGAGAATTAGATTTAGGGTTAGGATTCTGGTTAGGGTTAAGGATGAAGTTTAGTGTTAGGGTGAGGGCTTAGGGTTAGGGAATAGGATTAGGGTTAAAGGTTACTCTTAGGTTTAACGGTTACACTTTGGTTTAGGGTTGAGGTTTACGGTTAGGGTTAAGATGAGGGGTTAGGGTTTGGTACAGGGTTAGGGTTAAGTGTTAGGTTTAGGGTTGAAGATTAGGATTAGGGTTAGGATTAAAGGTTAGCGTGAGAGTTAACGCTTAGGTTTAAGGTTAAGGGTTAGGGTTTCGGGTTAGGGTTAGGGTTAGTTTTAGGGTTAGAGTTATGTGCTATGGTTTGTGTTAGAGGTTAGGGTTAGGATTACTGGTCACGGTTAGGGTTACTTTTAGGGGTTAGCATTAGGGTTAGGGTTAGGGTTAGGGTTAAGGGATAGGATTAGGGTTAAGTGTTGGGGTTAGGGTTAGGGTTTAGTGTTAGGGTTATCATTAAGGATTAGGGGTAGGGTCAGGGTTAAATGCTTGGGTGCGGGTAATGGTTAGGGTCTGGGTGAAGGTTCACGGATAGGGTTAGTGTTAAGGGTTACGGGTAGGTTTAGGGTTCAGGGTTAGTGTTAGCATTAGGGCTTAAGGTTAGGAATAGGCGGTAGGTTAGATTTAGCGTTAGATCTAGGCATTAGGGCAAGGGCTAGTGTTAGGGTTAAGAGATAGGGTTAGGTTTAATGCTTAGGGTTAGGGTTAGGGTTTGGGGTAAAGTAAGTGTTAGGGGTTAGGTTTAAGGATCAAAGATTAGGCTTATTTTTAGCTGTAGTGTGAGGGTTAGGGATAAGGGATCCCCTTAGCATTAAGTGTCTTCCTTACTGTAGGGATAAGGGTTAGGTTTAGAGTTAAAGGTTAAGGTTAGGGTCAGTGTTAAGATTTAGGGTGAGGATTAACGGTCAGGGTAAACGTTAAGTGTTAGGGTTAGGGATTAGTGATTAGGGTTTTTGGTTAGTGTTAGGGTTAGCGGTTAGGAGTTAGTGTTTTATGAAGGGGTATGTTTAGAATTAGGATTGGGGTTAGAGTTAGGGTGAGGTATAGGGGTTAGGTTTAGGGGTTAGTTTTAGGGTAAAAGGATAGGATTAGCGTTATGGGTTGGGCTTAGGTTTAGGGTTAAAGTTTACTGCTGGGGTTAGGGATAGGGTTCAGGGTTAGCTTTAGGGGTTCTGGTTAGGGTTAGGTGTTAGGTTAGTGTCAGGGTTAGGTCTAGTCGTGAGGGTAAGGTTTAGGGTTAGCTTTAAGAGCTAGGGTTAGCTTTAAGATCTAGGGTTAGGTTTAATGGTTAGGATTAGGATTAGGGTTAAGGGTTAGGGTAAGGCTTAGGGGTTAGGGTGAAGTGTTAGGGTCAAGGGTTAGGGTTTTTGTTAGGCATAGCGTTGGGGTTAGAAGTAAGGGTTACTGTCAGTTTTAGGGTTGTAGGTAGGGTTACGGTTAGGGTTAGCGGATTAGAATTAGGGTTAGGGATTAGGTGTCACAGTGATGACTAGGAGATAGGGTTAGAATTATGGGATAGGGGTTGTTCTCAGGAAATGGGTTATGCATTAAAGTTAGGATAAGAGGTTAAAGTTAGGCGCACGGTGAGGTTTACGTGTTAAGGGGAGAAATAGGAACAGGGTTGGGTGTTATGTTCAGGGTTAGGGTTATCTGTTAAAGGTATTGTTTATGCTTAGCGCACGGGCCCTGTCTGCATTAGGCGGGCGGGGGGAGTTTAGGGGGCTGGGATTGTACCCGGGAACCCACTCTATCATACTCTGGGTATGGGCCCGTGGGTTTCATGCAGGACACAGTGGTAGAGCCTCCTTTCACGCTTGGCATGGGAGGATTGCAGGCTTTCTAAACTCTAAGAAAGCAAGAAGTCTGAGAATTAGATTTAGGGTTAGGATTCTGGTTAGGGTTAAGGATGAAGTTTAGTGTTAGGGTGAGGGCTTAGGGTTAGGGCTTAGGGTTAGGGTTAAAGGTTACTCTTAGGTTTAACGGTTACACTTTGGTTTAGGGTTGAGGTTTACGGTTAGGGTTAAGATGAGGGGTTAGGGTTTGGTACAGAGTTAGGGTTAAGTGTTAGGTTTAGGGTTGAAGATTAGGATTAGGGTTTGGATTAAAGGTTAGCGTGAGAGTTAACGCTTAGGGTTAAGGTTAAGAGTTAGTGTTTAGGGTTAGGTTTAGGGTTAGGGTTAGTTTTAGGGTTAGAGTTATGTGCTATGGTTTGTGTTAGAGGTTAGGGTTAGGTTTAATGGTCACGGTTAGGGTTACGTTTAGGGGGTAGCATTAGGGTTAGGGTTAGGGTTAAGGGATAGGATTAGGGATAAGTGTTGGGCTTAGGTTTAGGGTTTAGTGTTAGGGTTAGCATTAAGGATTAGGGTTAGGGTCATGGTTAAATGCTTGGGTGCGGGTAATGGTTAGGGTCAGGGTTAAAGTTCACGGATAGGGTTAGTGTTAAGGGTTACGGGTAGGTTTAGGGTTCAGGGTTAGTGTTAGCATTAGTGCTTAAGGTTAGGATTAGGCGGTAGGTTAGATTTAGGGTTAGATCTAGGCGTTAGGGTAAGGGCTAGCGTTAGGGTTAAGAGATAGGGTTAGGTTTAACGCTTAGGATTAGGGTTAGGGTTTGGGGTTAATGTAAGTGTTAGGGGTTAGGTTTAAGGATCCAAGGTTAGGGTTATTTTTAGCTGTAGTGTTTGGGTTAGGGATAAGGGATCCCATTAGCATTAAGGGTCTTCCTTACTGTAGAGTTAAGGGTTAGGCTTAGAGTTAAAGGTTAAGGTTAGGGTCAGTGTTAAGATTTAGGGTGAGGGTTAACGGTTAGGGTAAAGGTTAAGCGTTAGGGTTAGGGATTAGTGATTAGGGTTTTTGGTTAGTGTTAGGGTTAGCGGTTAGGATTTAGTGTTTTATGAAGGGGTATGGTTAGAATTAGGATTGGGGTTAGAGTTAGGGTGAGGTATAGGGGTTAGGTTTAGGGGTTAGTTTTAGGGTAAAAGGATAGGATTAGGGTTAAGGGTTGGGCTTAGGTTTAGGGTTAAAGTTTACTGCTAGGGTTAGGGATAGGGTTTAGGGTTAGCTTTAGGGGTTCTGGTTAGGGTTAGGTGTTAGGTTAGTGTCAGGGTTAGGTCTAGTCGTGAGGGTAAAATTTAGGGTTAGCTTTAAGAGCTAGGGTTAGGTTTAATGGTTAGGATTAGGATTAGGGTTAAGGGTTAGGTTAAGGCTTAGGGGTTAGGATGAAGGGTTAGGGTCAAGGGTTAGGGTTTTTGTTAGGCATAGCGTTGGGGTTAGAAGTAAGGGTTACTGTCAGTGTTAGGGTTGTAGGTAGGGTTACGGTTAGGGTTAGCGGTTTAGAATTAGGGTTAGGGATTAGGTGTCACAGTGATGACTAGGAGATAGGGTTAGAATTATGGGATAGGGGTTGTTCTCAGCAAATGGGTTATGCATTAACGTTAGGATAAGAGGTTAAAGTTAGGCGCACGGTGAGGTTTACGTGTTAAGGGGAGAAATAGGAACAGGGTTGGGTGTTATGTTCAGGGTTAGGGTTATCTGTTAAAGGTATTGTTTATGCTTAGCGCAAGGGCCCTGTCTGCATTAGGCGGGCGGGGGAGTTTAGGGGGCTGGGATTGTACCCGGGAACCCACTCTATCATACTCTGGGTATGGGCCCGTGGGTTTCATGCAGGACACAGTGGTAGAGCCTCCTTTCACGCATAGCATGGGAGGATTGCAGGATTTCTAAACTCTAAGAAAGCAAGAAGTCTGAGAATTAGATTTAGGATTAGGGTTCTGGTTAGGGTTAAGGATGAAGTTTAGTGTTAGGGTGAGGGCTTAGGGTTAGGGTTAAAGGTTACTCTTAGGTTTAACGGTTACACTTAGGTTTAGGGTTGAGGTTTACGTTTAGGGTTAAGATGAGGGGTTAGGGTTTGGTACAGGGTTAGGGTTAAGTGTTAGGTTTAGGGTTGAAGATTAGGATTAGGGTTAGGATTAAAGGTTAGCGTGAGAGTTAACGCTTAGGGTTAAGGTTAAGAGTTAGGGTTTAGGGTTAGGGTTAGGGTTAGGGTTAGTATTAGGGTTAGAGTTGTGTGCTATGGTTTGTGTTAGAGGTTAGGGTTAGATTTACTGGTCACGGTTACGGTTACGTTTAGGGGTTAGCATTAGGGTTAGGGTTAGGGTTAGGGTTAAGGGATAGGATTAGGGATAAGTGTTGGGCTTAGGGTTATGGTTTAGTGTTAGGGTTAGCATTAAGGATTAGGGTTAGGGTCAGGTTTAAATGCTTGGGTTCGGGTAATGGTTAGGGTCAGCGTTAAGGTTCATGGATAGGGTTAGTGTTAAGGGTTACGGGTAGGTTTAGGGTTCAGGGTTAGTGTTAGCTTTAGGGCTTAAGGATAGGATTAGGCGGTAGGTTAGATTTAGGGTTAGATCTAGGCGTTAGGGTAAGGGCTAGCGTTAGGGTTAAGAGATAACGTTAGGTTTAATGCTTAGGATTAGGTTAGGGTTTGGGGTTAAAGTAAGTGTTAGGGGTTAGGTTTAAGGATCCACGATTAGGGTTATTTTTAGCTGTAGTGTTAGGGTTAGGGATAAGGGATCCCATTAGCATTAAGTGTCTTCCTTCCAGTAGGGATAAGGGTTAGGCTTAGAGTTAAAGGTTAAGGTTAGGGTCAGTGTTAAGATTTAGGGTGAGGGTTAACTGTCAGGGTAAAGGTTAAGAGTTAGGGTTAGGGATTAATGATTAGGGTTTTTGGTTAGTGTTAGTGTTAGCGGTTAGGAGTTAGTGTTTTATGAAGGGGTATGGTTAGAATTAGGATTGGGGTTAGAGTTAGGGTGAGGTATAGGGGTTAGGTTTAGGGGTTAGTTTTAGGGTAAAAGGATAGGATTAGGGTTACGGGTTGGGCTTAGGTTTAGGGTTAAAGTTTACTGCTAGGGTTAGGGATAGGGTTCAGGGTTAGCTTTAGGGGTTCTGGTTAGGGTTAGGTGTTAGGTTAGTGTCAGGGTTAGGTCTAGTCGTGAGGGTAAGGTTTAGGGTTAGCTTTAAGAGCTAGGGTTAGGTTTAATGGTTAGGATTAGGATTAGGGTTAAGGGTTAGGGTAAGGCTTAGGGGTTAGGGTGAAGGGTTAGCGTCAAGGGTTAGGGTTTTTGTTAGGCATACCGTTGGGGTTAGAAGTAAGGGTTACTGTCAGTGTTAGGGTTGTAGGTAGGGTTACGGTTAGGGTTAGCGGTTTAGAATTAGGGTTAGGGATTAGGTGTCACAGTGATGACTAGGAGATAGGGTTAAAATTATGGGATAGGGGTTGTTCTCAGGAAATGGGTTATGCATTAACGTTAGGATAAGAGGTTAAAGTTAGGCGCACGGTGAGGTTTACGTGTTAAGGGGAGAAATAGGAACAGGGTT
>NW_027182838.1:1282500-1287500 GCF_041146395.1 Eulemur rufifrons | reverse complement strand
TAGGGTTAGGGTTGGGGTTCGGGTTGGGGTTAGGGGTTAGGGTTAGGGATAGGGGTTAGGGTTAGGAGTTAGGGGTTAGGGTTAAGGTCAGGGTCAGGGTCAGGGGTTAGGGTTACGGTTAGGGGTTAGGGTTACGGTTAGGGTTTAGGGGTTAGGGTTAGGGGTTAGGGTTAGGGTTAGGGGTTAGGGTTAGGGTTAAGGGATAGGGTTAGGGTTAGGGGTTAGGATTAGGGGTTAGGGTTAGGGCTAGTGTTAGGGTTAGGGTTTAGTGTTAGGGTTAGGGGTTAGGGTTAAGTTTAGGGGTTAGGGTTAGGGTTTGGGTTAGGGTTTGGGTTAGGGTTAGGGTTATGGTTAGGGGTTAGGGTTAGGGGTTAGGGTTAGGGTTAGGGTTGGGGTTAGGGTTAGGGGTTAGGGTTAGGGTTATGGTTAAGGGTTAGGGTTAGGGGTTAGGGTTAGGGTTAGGGGTTAGTTTTAGGGGTTAGGGTTAGCGTTAGGATTAGGGTAGGGGTTAGGGGTTAGGGTTAGGGTTTGGGTTAGGGTTAGGTGTTAGGGTTAGGGTTAGGAATTAGGGTTAGGGTTAGGGTTGGGGTTAGGGGTTATGGTTGTGGTTAGGGTTAGGGTTAGGGTTAGGGGTTAGGGTTAGGGGTTAGGGTTAGGGTTAGGGTTGGGTTAGGGTTAGGGTTTAGGGTTAGAGTTAGGGGTTAGGGTTCGGGTTAGGGTTAGGGTCAGGGTCAGGGTCAGGGGTCAGGGTCAGGGTCAGGGGTTAGGGTTAGTGGTAAGTGTTAGGGTTAGGGGTTAGGGTTAGGGTTAGGGGTTAGGGTTAGGGGTTAGGGTCAGGGTTAGGGGTTAGTGTTAGGGTAGGGGTTAGAGGTTAGGGTTAGGGGTTAGGGTTAGGGTTATGGGTTAGGGTTAGGGTTAGGGGTTAGGGTAAGTGTAAGGGTAAGGGTTAGGGTAAGGGTAAGGGTTAGGGTTAGGGGTGAGGGTAGGGTTAGTGTTAGGGTTGGGTTAGGGTTAGGTTAGGGTTAGGGTTAGGGGTTAGGGTTAGGGTTAGGGGTTAGGGTTAGGGTTAGTGGTTAGTGTTAGGGGTTAGGGTTAGGGTTGGGGTTGGGGCTGGGGTTAGGGGTTAGAGTTACGGTTAGGGGTTAGGGTTAGGGTTAGGGGTTAGGGTTAGGGTTAAGGGATAGGATTAGGGTTAAGTTTTGGGCTTAGGGTGAGGGTTTAGTGTTAGGGTTATGATTAAGGATAAGGGTTAGGGTCAGGGTTAAATGCTTGGGTGCGGGTAATAGTTAGGGTCAGTGTTAGATTCACGGATCGGGTAAGTGTTAAGGGTTACGGGTAGGTATAGGGTTCAGGGTTAGAGTTACCATTAGGGCGTAAGGTTAGGATTAGGCGGTAGGTTATATTTAGGGTTAGATCTAGGCGTTAGGGTAAGGGCTAGCGTTAGGGTTAAGAGATAGGGTTAGGTTTAATGCTTATTATTAGGGTTAGGGTTTGGGGTTAAAGTAAGTGTTAGGGGTTAGGTTTCAGGATCCAAGGTTAGGGTTATTTTTAGCTGTAGTGTTAGGGTTAGGGATAAGGGATCCCATTAGCATTAAGGGTCTTCCTTACTGTAGGATTAAGGGATAGGCTTAGAGTTAAAGGTTAAGGTTAGGGTCAGTGTTAAGATTTAGGGTGAGGGTTAACAGTTAGGGTAAAGGTTAAGCGTTAGGGTTAGGGATTAGTGATTAGGGTTTTTGGTTAGTGTTAGGGTTAGCGGTTAGGAGTTAGTGTTTTATGAAGGGGTATGGTTAGAATTAGTATTGGGGTTAGAGTTAGCGTGAGGTGTAGGGGTTAGGTTTAGGGGTTAGTTTTAGGGTAAAAGGATAGGATTAGGGTTACGGGTTGGGCTTAGGTTTAGGGTTAAAGTTTACTTCTAGGGTTAGGGATAGGGTTCAGGGTTAGCTTTAGGGGTTCTGGTTAGGGTTAGGTGTTAGGTTAGTGTCAGGGTTAGGTCTAGTCGTGAGGGTAAGGTTTAGGGTTAGCTTTAAGAGCTAGGGTTAGGTTTAATGGTTAGGATTACGATTTGGGTTAAGGGTTAGGGTAAGGCTTAGGGGTTAGGGTGAAGGGTTAGGGTCAAGGGTTAGGGTTTTTGTTAGGCATAGCATTGGGGTTAGAAGTAAGGGATACTGTCAGTGTTAGGGTTGTAGGTAGGGTTACGGTTAGGGTTAGCGGTTTAGAATTAGGTTTAGGGATTAGGTGTCACAGTGATGACTAGGAGATAGGGTTAGAATTATGGGATAGAGGTTGTTCTCAAAAAATGGGTTATGCATTAACGTTAGGATAAGAGGTTAAAGTTAGGCGCACGGTGAGGTTTACGTGTTAAGGGGAGAAATAGGAACAGGGTTGGGAGTTATGTTCAGGGTTAGGGTTATCTGTTAAAGGTATTGTTTATGCTTAGCGCACGGGCCCTGTCTGCATTAGGCGGGCGGGGGGAGTTTAGGGGGCTGGGATTGTACCCAAGAACCCACTCTATCATACTCTGGGTATGGGCCCGTGGGTTTCATGCAGGACACAGTGGTAGAGCCTCCTTTCACGCATGGCATGGGAGGAGTGCAGGCTTTCTAAACTGTAAGAAAGCAAGAAGTCTGAGAATTAGATTTAGGGTTAGGATTCTGGTTAGGGTTAAGGATGAAGTTTAGTGTTAGGGTGAGGGCTTAAGGTTAGGGATTAGGGTTAGGGTTAAAGGTTACTCTTAGGTTTAACGGTTCCACTGTGGTTTAGGGTTGAGGTTTACGGTTAGGGTTAAGATGAGGGGTTATGGTTTGGTACAGCGTTAGAGTTAAGTATTAGGTTTAGTGTTGAAGATTAGGATTAGGGTTAGGATTAAAGGTTAGCGTGAGAGTTAACGCTTAGGGTTAAGGTTAAGAGTTAGGGTTTAGGGTTAGGGTTAGGGTTAGGGTTAGTTTTAGGGTTAGAGTTATGTGCTATGATTTGTGTTAGCGGTTACGGTTAGGTTTACTGGTGACGGTTAGGGTTACGTTTAGGGGTTAGCACTAGGGTTAGGGTTAGGGTTAAGGGATAGGATTAGGGTTAAGTGTTGGGCTTAGGGTTAGGGTTTAGTGTTAGGGTTATCATTAAGGATTAGGGTTAGGGTCAGGGTTAAATGCTTGGGTGCGGGTAATGGTTAGGATCAGGGTTAAGGTTCACGGATAGGGTTAGTTTTAAGGGTTACGGGTAGGTTTAGGGTTCAGGGTTAGAGTTAGCATTAGGGCTTAAGGTTAGGATTAGGTGGTATGTTATATTTAGGGTTAGATCTAGGCGTTAGGGTAAGGGCTAGCGTTAGGGTTAAGAGATAGGGTTAGGTTTAATGCTTAGGATTAGGGTTAGGGTTTGGGGTTAAAGTAAGTGTTAGGGGTTAGGTTTCAGGATCAAAGGTTAGGATTATTTTTAGCTGTAGTGTTAGGGTTAGGGATAAGGGATCCCATTAGCATTAAGGGTCTTCCTTACTGTAGGATTAAGGGTTAGGCTTAGAGTTAAAGGTTAAGGTTAGGGTCAGTGTTGAGATTTAGAGTGAGGGTTAACAGTTAGGGTAAAGGTTAAGCGTTAGGGTTAGGGATTAGTGATTAGGCTTTTTGGTTAGTGTTAGGGTTAGCGGTTAGGAGTTAGTGTTTTATGAAGGGGTATGGTTAGAATTAGGATTGGGGTTAGATTTAGGGTGAGGTTTAGGTGTTAGGTTTAGGGGTTAGTTTTAGGGTAAAAGGATAGGATTAGGGTTACGGGTTGGGCTTAGGTTTAGGATTAAAGTTTACTGCTAGGGTTAGGGATAGGGTTCAGGGTTAGCTTTAGGGGTTCTGGTTAGGGTTAGGTGTTAGGTTAGTGTCAGGGTTAGGTCTAGTCGTGAGGGTAAGGTTTAGGGTTAGCTTTAAGAGCTAGGGTTAGGTTTAATGGTTAGGATTATGATTAGGGTTAAGGGTTAGGGTAAGGCTTAGGGGTTAGGGTGAAGGGTTAGGGTCAAGGGTTAGGGTTTTTGTTAGGCATAGCGTTGGGGTTAGAAGTAAGGGTTACTGTCAGTGTTAGGGTTGTAGATAGGGTTACGGTTAGGGTTAGCGGTTTAGAATTAGGGTTAGGGATTAGGTGTCACAGTGATGACTAGGAGATAGGGTTAGAATTATGGGATAGGGGTTGTTTTCAGGAAATGGGTTATGCATTAACGTTAGGATAAGAGGTTAAAGTTAGGCGCACGGTGAGGTTTACGTGTTAAGGGGAGAAATAGGAACACGGTTGGGTGTTATGTTCAGGGTTAGGGTTATCTGTTAAAGGTATTGTTTATGCTTAGCGCACGGGCCCTGTCTGCATTAGGCGGGCGGGGTGAGTTTAGGGGGCTGGGATTGTACCAGGGAACCCACCCTGTCATACACTGGGTATGGGCCCGTGGGTTTCATGCAGGACACAGTGGTAGAGCCTCCTTTCACGCATGGCATGGGAGGATTGCAGGCTTTCTAAACTCTAAGAAAGCAAGAAGTCTGAGAATGAGATTTAGGGTTGGATTATGGTTAGGTTTAAGGATGAAGTTTAGTGTTAGGGTGAGGGCTTAGGGGTAGGGATTAGGGTTAGGGTTAAAGATTACTCTTAGGTAACGGTTACACTTTGGTTTAGGGTTGAGGTTTACGGTTAGGGTTAAGATGAGGGGTTAGGGTTTGGTACAGGGCTAGGGTTAAGTGTTAGGTTTAGGGTTGAAGATTAGGATTAGGGTTAGGATTAAAGGTTAGCGTGAGAGTTAACGCTTAGGGGTAAGGTTAAGAGTTAGGGTTTAGGGTTAGGGTTAGGGTTAGGGTTAGTTTTAGGGTTAGAGTTATGTGCTATGGTTTGTGTTAGAGGTTAGGGTTAGGTTTACTGGTCACGGTGAGGGTTACATTTAGGGGTTAGCATTAGGGTTAGGGTTAAGGGATAGGATTAGGTTTAAATGTTGGCCTTAGGGTTAGGGTTTAGTGTTAGGGTTAGCATTAATGATTAGGGTTAGG
>NW_027182838.1:1197500-1277500 GCF_041146395.1 Eulemur rufifrons | reverse complement strand
CTCTTAGGTTTAACGGCTACACTTTGGTTTAGGGTTGAGGTTTACTGTTAGGGTTAAGATGAGGGGTTAGGGTTTGGTACAGGGTTAGGGTTAAGTGTTAGGTTTAGGGTTGAAAATTAGGATTAGGGTTAGGATTAAAGGTTAGCGTGAGAGTTAACGCTTAGGGTTAAGGTTAAGAGTTAGGGTTTAGGGTTAGGGTTGGGGTTAGGTTTAGTTTTAGGGTTAGAGTTATGTGCTATGGTTTGTGTTAGAGGTTAAGGTTAGGTTTACTGGTCACGGTTTGGGTTACGTTTAGGGGTTTGCGTTAGGGTTAGGGTTAAGGGATAGGATTAGGGTTAAGTGTTGGGCTTAGGGTTAGGGTTTAGTGTTAGTGTTATCATTAAGGATTAGGGGTAGGGTCAGGGTTAAATGCTTGGGTGCGGGTAATGTTTAGGGTCAGGGTTAAGGTTCACGGATAGGGTTAGTGTTAAGGGTTACGGGTAGGTTTAGGGTTCAGGGTTAGAGTTAGCATTAGGGCTTAAGGTTAGGATTAGGCGGTAGGTTCGATTTAGGGTTAGATCTAGGCGTTAGGGTAAGGGCTAGCGTTAGGGTTCAGAGATAGGGTTAGGTTTAATGCTTAGGATTAGGGTTAGGCTTTGGGGTTAAAGTAAGTGTTAGGGGTTAGGTTTAAGGATCCAAGTTTAGGGTTATTTTTAGCTGTAGTGTTAGGATTAGGAATAAGATATCCCATTAGCATTAAGGGTCTTCCTTACTGTAGGATTAAGAGTTAGGCTTAGAGTTAAAGATTAAGGTTAGGGTCAGTGTTAAGATTTAGGGTGAGGGCTAACGGTTAGGGTAAAGGTTAAGTGTTAGGGTTAGGGATTAGTGATTAGGGTTTTTGGTTAGTGTTAGGTTAGAGGTTAGTGTTTTATGAAGGGGTGAGGTATAGGGGTTAGGTTTAGGGGTTAGTTTTAGGGTAAAAGGATAGGATTAGGGTTACGGATTGGGCTTAGGTTTAGGGTTAAAGTTTACTGCTAGGGTTAGGGATAGGGTTCAGGGTTAGCTTTAGGGGTTCTGGTGAGGGTTAAGTGTTAGGTTAGTGTCAGGGTTAGGTCTAGTCGTGAGGGTAAGGTTTAGGGTTAGCTTTAACAGCTAGGGTTAGGTTTAATGGTTAGGATTAGGATTTGGGTTAAGGGTTAGGGTAAGTCTTAGGGGTTAGGGTGAAGGGTTAGGGTCAAGGGTTAGGGTTTTTGTTAGGCATAGCGTTGGGGTTAGAAGTAAGGGCTACTGTCAGTGTTAGGGTTGTAGGTAGGGTTACGATTAGAGTTAGCGGTTTGGAATTAGGGTTAGGGATTAGGTGTCACAGTGATGACTAGGAGATAGGGTTAGAATTATGGGATAGGGGTTGTTCTCAGGAACTGGGTTATGCATTAACGTTAGGATAAAAGGTTAAAGTTAGGCGCACGGTGAAGTTTACGTGTTAAGGGGAGAAATAGGAACAGGGTTGGGTGTTATGTTCAGGGTTAGGGTTATCTGTTAAAAGTATTGTTTATGCTTAGCGCACGGGCCCTGTCTGCATTAGGCGGGCGGGGGGAGTTTAGGGGGCTGGGATTGTACCCGGGAACCCACTCTATCATACTCTGGGTATGGGCCCGTGGGTTTCATGCAGGACGCAGTGGTAGAGCCTCCTTTCACGCATGGCATGGGAGGATTGCAGGCTTTCTAAACTCTAAGAAAGCAAGAAGTCTGAGAATGAGATTTAGGGTTAGGATTCTGGTTAGGGTTAAGGATGAAGTTTAGTGTTAGGTTGTGGACTTAGGGTTAGGGATTAGGGTTAGGGTTAAAGGTTACTCTTAGGTTTAACGGTTCCACTGTGGTTTACGGTTGAGTTTTACGGTTAGGGTTAAGATGAGGGGTTAGGGTTTGGTACAGGGTTAGGGTTAAGTGTTAGGTTTAGGGTTTAAGATTAGGATTAGGGTTAGGATTAAAGGTTAGCGTGAGAGTTAACGCTTAGGGTTAAGGTTAAGAGTTAAGGTTTAGGGTTAGGGTTAGGGTTAGTTTTAGGGTTAGAGTTATGTGCTATGGTTTGTGTTAGAGGTTAGGGTTAGGTTTACTGGTCACGGTTAGGGTTACGTTTAGGGGGTAGCATTAGGGTTAGGGTTAGGGTTAAGGGATAGGATTAGGGTTAAGTGTTGGGCTTAGGGTTAGGCTTTAGTGTTAGGGTTAGCATTAAGAATTAGGGTTAGAATCAGGGTTAAATGCTTGGGTGCGGTAATGGTTAGGGTCAGGGTTAAGGTTCACGGATAGGGTTAGTGTTAAGGGTTACGGGTAGGTTTAGGGTTCAGGGTTAGTGTTAGCATTAGGGCTTAAGGTTAGGATTAGGCGGTAGGTTAGATTTAGGGTTAGATCTAGGCGTTAGGGTAAGGGCTAGCGTTAGGGTTAAGAGATATGGTTAGGTTTAATGCTTAGGATTAGGGTTAGGGTTTGGGGTTAAAGTAAGTGTTAGGGATTAGGTTTAAGGATCCAAGGTTAGGGTTATTTTTAGCTGTAGTGTTAGGGTTAGGGATAAGGGATCCCATTAGCATTAAGGGTGTTCCTTACTGTAGGGTTAAGGGTTAGGCTTAGAGTTAAAGGTGAAGGTTAGGGTAAGTGTTAAGATTTAGGGTGAGGGTTAACGGTTAGGGTAAAGGTTAAGCGTTAGGGTTAGGGATTAGTGATTAGGGTTTTTGGTTAGTGTTAGGGTTAGCGGTTAGGAGTTAGTGTTTTATGAAGGGGTATGGTTAGGATTAGGATTGGGGTTAGAGTTAGGGTGAGGTATAGGGGTTAGGTTTAGGGGTTAGTTTTAGGGTAAAAGGATAGGATTAGGGTTACGGGTTGGGCTTAGGTTTAGGGTTAAAGTTTACTGCTGGGGTTAGGGATAGGGTTCAGGGTTAGCTTTAGGGGTTCTGGTTAGGGTTAGGTGTTAGGTTACTGTCAGGGTTAGGTCTAGTCGTGAGGGTAAGGTTTAGGGTTAGCTTTAAGAGCTAGGGTTAGGTTTAATGATTAGGATTAGGATTAGGGTTAAGGTTTAGGGTAAGGCTTAGGGGTTAGGGTCAAGGGTTAGGGTCAAGGGATAGGGTTTTTGTTAGGCATAGCGTTGGGGTTAGAAGTAAGGGTTACTGTCAGTGTTAGGGTTGTAGGTAGGGTTATGGTTAGGGTTAGCGGTTTAGAATTAGGGTTAGGGATTAGGTGTCACAGTGATGACTAGGAGATAGGGTTAGAATTATGGGATAGGGGTTGTTCTCAGGAAATGGGTTATGCATTAACGTTAGGATAAGAGGTTAAAGTTAGGCGCACGGTGAGGTTTACGTGTTAAGGGGAGAAATAGGAACAGGGTTGGGTGTTATGTTCAGGGTTAGGGTTATCTGTTAAAGGTATTGTTTATGCTTAGCGCACGGGCCCTGTCTGCATTAGGCGGGCGGGGGGAGTTTAGGGGGCTGGGATTGTACCCGGGAACCCACTCTAACATACTCTGGGTATGGGCCCGTGGGTTTCATGCAGAACACAGTGGTAGAGCCTCCTTTCACGCATGGCATGGGAGGATTGCAAGCTTTCTAAACTCTAAGAAAGCAAGAAGTCTGAGAATTAGATTTAGGGTTAGGATTATGGTTAGGGTTAAGGATGAAGTTTAGTGTTAGGGTGAGGGCTTAGGGTTAGGGATTAGGGTTAGGGTTAAAGGTTACTCTTAGGTTTAACGGTTACACTTTGGTTTAGGGTTGAGGTTTACGGTTAGGGTTAAGATGAGGGGTTAGGGTTTGGTCCAGGGTTAGGGTTAAGTGTTAGGTTTAGGGTTGAAGATTAGGATTAGGGTTAGGATTAAAGGTTAGCGTGAGAGTTAACGCTTAGGGTTAAGGTTAAGAATTAGGCTTTAGTGTTAGTGTTAGGGTTAGTTTTAGGGTTAAAGTTATGTGCTATGGTTTGTGTTAGAGGTTAGGGTTAGGTTTACTGGTCACGGTTAGGGTTACGTTTAGGGGTTAGCATTAGGGTTAGGGTTACGGTTAGGGTTAAGGGATAGGATTAGGGATAAGTGTTGGGCTTAGGGTTAGGGTTTAGAGTTAAGGTTAGCATTAAGGATTAGGGTTAGGGTCAGGGTAAAATGCTTGGGTGCGGGTAATGGTTAGGGTCAGGTTTTAGGTTCACGGATAGGGTTAGTGTTAAGGGTTACGGGTAGGTTTAGGGTTCAGGGTTAGTGTTAGCATTAGGGCTTAAGGTTAGGATTAGGCGGTAGGTTAGATTTAGGGTTAGATCTAGGCGTTAGGGTAAGGGCTAGCGTTAGGGTTAAGAGATAGGGTTAGGTTTAATACTTAGGATTATGGTTAGGGTTTTGGGTTAAAGTAAGTGTTAGGGGTTAGGTTTAAGGATCCAAGGTTAGGGTTATTTTTAGCTGTAGTGTTACGGTTAGGGATAAGGGATCCCATTAGCATTAAGGGTCTTCCTTACTGTAGGGTTAAGGGTTAGGCTTAGAGTTAAAGGTGAAGGTTAGGGTCAGTGTTAAGATTTAGGGTGAGGGTTAACGGTTAGGGTAAAGCTTAAGCGTTAGGGTTAGGGATTAGTGATTAGGGTTTTTGGTTAGTGTTAGGGTTAGCGGTTAGGAGTTAGCATTTTATGAAGGGGTATGGTTAGAATTAGGATTGGGGTTAGAGTTAGGGTGAGGTATAGGGGTTAGGTTTAGGGGTTACTTTTAGGGTAAAAGGAAAGGAATAGGGTTACGGGTTCGGCTTAGGTTTAGGGTTAAGGTTTACTGCTAGGGTTAGGGAGAGGGTTCAGGGTTAGCTTTAGGGTTTCTGGTTAGGGTTAGGTGTTAGGTTAGTGTCAGGGTTAGGTCTAGTCGTGAGGGTAAGGTTTAGGGTTAGCTTTAAGAGCTAGGGTTAGGTTTAATGGTTAGGATTAGGATTAGGGTTAAGGGTTAGGGTAAGGCTTAGGGGTTAGGGTGAAGGGTTAGGGTCAAGGGTTAGGGTTTTTGTTAGACATAGCGTTGGGGTTAGAAGTAAGGGTTACTGTCAGTGTTAGGGTTGTAGGTAGGGTTACGGTTAGGGTTAGCGGTTTAGAATTAGGGTTAGCGATTAGGTGTCACAGTGATGACTAGGAGATAGGGTTAGAATTATGGGATAGGGGTTGTTCTCAGGAAATGGGTTATGCATTAACGTTAGGATAAGAGGTTAAAGTTAGGCGCACGGTGAGGTTTACGTGTTAAGGGGAGAAATAGGAACAGGGTTGGGTGTTATGTTCAGGGTTAGGGTTATCTGTTAAAGGTATTGTTTATGCCTAGCGCACGGGCCCTGTCTGCATTAGGCGGGCGGGGGGAGTTTAGGGGGCTGGGATTGTACCCGGGAACCCACTCTACCATACTCTGGGTATGGGCCCGTGCATTTCATGCAGGACACAGTGGTAGAGCCTCCTTTCACGCATGCTATGGGAGGATTGCAGGCTTTCTAAACTCTAAGAAAGCAAGAAGTCTGAGAATTAGATTTAGGGTTAGGATTCTGGTTAGGGTTAAGGATGAAGTTTAGTGTTAGGGTGAGGGCTTAGGGTTAGGGATTAGGGTTAGGGTTAAAGGTTACTCTTAGGTTTAACGGTTACACTTTGGTTTCGGGTTGAGGTTTACGTTTAGGCTTAAGATGAGGGGTTAGGGTTTGGTCCAGGGTTAGGGTTAAGTGTTAGGTTTAGGGTTGAAGATTAGGATTAGGGTTAGGATTAAAGGTTAGCGTGAGAGTTAACGCTTAGGGTTAAGGTTAATTGTTAGGGTTTAGGGTTAGGGTTAGGGTTAGGGTTAGTTTTAGGTTCAGAGTTATGTGCTATGGTTTGTGTTAGAGGTTAGGGTTAGGTTTACTGGTCACGGTGAGGGTTACGTTTAGGGGTTAGCATTAGGGTTAGGGTTAAGGGATAGGATTCGGGTTAAGTGTTGGGCTTAGGGTTAGGGTTTAGTGTTAGGGTTATCATTAATGATTAGGGGTAGGGTCAGGGTTAAATGCTTGGGTGCGGGTAATGGTTAGGGTCAGGGTTAAGGTTCACGGATAGGTTTAGTGTTAAGGGTTACGGGTAGGTTTAGGGTTCTGGGTTAGAGTTAGCATTAGGGCTGAAGGTTAGGGTTAGGCGGTAGATTAGATTTAGGTTTAGATCTAGGCGTTAGGGTAAGGGCTAGCGTTAGGGTTAAGAGATAGGGTTAGGTTTAATGCTTAGGATTAGGGTTAGGGTTTGGGGTTAAAGTAAGTGTTAGGGGTTAGGTTTTAGGATCAAAGGTTAGGGTTATTTTTAGCTGTAGTGTTAGGGTTAGGGATAAGGGATCCCATTAGCATTAAGGGTCTTCCTTACTGTAGGGTTAAGGGTTAGGCTTAGAGTTAAAGGTGAAGGTTAGGGTCAGTGTTAAGATTTAGGGTGAGGGTTAACGGTTAGGGTAAAGGTTAAGCGTTAGGGTTAGGGATTAGTGATTAGGGTTTTTGGTTATTGTTAGGGTTAGCGGTTAGGAGTTAGTGTTTTATGAAGGGGTATGGTTAGAATTAGGATTGGGGTTAGAGTTAGGGTGAGGTATAGGGGTTACGTTTAGGGGTTAGTTTTAGGGTAAAAGGATAGGATTAGGGTTACGGGTTGGGCTTAGGTTTAGGGTTAGAGTTTACTGCTAGGGTTAGGGATAGGGATCAGGGTTAGCTTTACGGGTTCAGGTTAGGGTTAGGGTTAGGGTTAGGGTTAGGGTAGGGGTAGGGTAGGGGTAGGGTTAGGGTTAGGGTAGGGGTTACGGTTGGGGTTAGGGTTAGGGTTAGGGGTTGGGTTTCTTGTTAGGGGTAGGGGTAGGGGTAGGGTTAGGGTTAGGGTTATGTGTTAGTGTTTGTGTTAGAGGTTAGGGTTAGGTTTACTGTTCCTGGTTAGAGTTACGTTTAGGGGTTAGCATTAGGGTTAGGGATTAGGTTTAGGGTAAGTGTTTAGAGTTAGTGTTGGGCTTTAGGCTCGGGGCTTAGGTTCAGGGTCAGAGGTTAGGTTTGGTGGTAGGGCTTAGATTTAGCGGTCAGTTTAAGGGCACAGGACCTGGTTAATCTACGGTGAGAGGGGTGTGGTCGGAGTCACCACAAAAGCACAACATCATTCCCTGGGCCTTGGGACAAAACCTACATGCAGGATTCAGGCAGAGCCTCATCTCACACATGGCATGGCTGTATTGTAGGCTTGCTTCACTCTGGGAATGGAAGTAGTTTGAGAATTAGGGTTAGGTTTGGGGTTAGGGGTTTCGAGTTAGAGGTTAGGTTTCGAGTCAGGGTCAGGTGCTAGGGATTAGTGGTTAGGTTTAGAGTTAGTGTTAGGGGTTAGGTGTTAAGTCTGGGTTGGGGGCCAGGGTTAGGTTTAGGGTTGGGGTTAGCGTTAGGGTTAGGAGTTAGGGTTAAGGGATAGGGTTAGGGTTAAGGGTTAGGCTTAGGGTTAGGGTTCAGGGTTAGGTTAAGGTTTAGGGTTAGAGTCAGGGTTAAGGGTTAGGGTGAGGCTTAACAGTTAGGGTTAGGGTTAGGGGGTTAGGAATAGGGTTAGGGTTAAGGGTTAGGATTATGGTTCAGGTTTAAGGTTAGGATTAGGGGTTAGGGTTAGTGTTAACTGTAGGTCAGTGTTGGGGTTAGATCTCTAGGCATTAGCGTATAGGTTAGGGTTAGGGTTAAGTAGGGTTATGTTTAATGGTTAGGATTGGGATTAGCGTTAAGGGTTAGGGTTAAGCTTTAGGGGTTATGACTAAGGATCAATGGTTAGGGTTATTTTTAGGCGTAGGGTTAGGGTAAGGGTTTTAGGGTTAGTGTTAGTGTTGTTGGTAGGGTTAAGGTTAGGGTTGGCGTTTCAGAATTAGGGATTAGGTGTTATGGTTATGGCTAGGAGTTAGGGTTAGAATTATGGTATAGGGCTTGTTCTCAGGGTGTCATGCATTATCGTTAAGATAAGGGGTTAAGTTAGGGTTAGGGTGAGGTTTACGTGTTAAGGTGAGCAGTAGGATCAGGGTTAGGTGTTATGTTCTGGGTTAGGGTTATGGGTGTGGGGTAGGGTTTATGCTTAGGGCATGGGCCCTGTATGCACTAGGAGGCGAAGTTAGGGGTCTGTGATGGTCGCTGGGAGCCCACTCTATCATACGCAGTGTATGGGCCTCTGGGTTTCATGCAGGACACTGTGGCAGAGCGGGCTTTCATGCATGGCTTAGTAGGATTGTAGGCTTTCAAAACTCTGAGAAAGCAAGTCTGAGAATTAGATTTAGGGTTAGGATTACGGTACGGTTTAGGGATGAAGATTAGCGATAGGGTGAGGGCTTAGGGTTAGGGGTTAGGGTTAGGGTTAGGGTTGTTGGTAGGGTGAAGGTTAGGGTTGGCATTTTAGAATTAGGGATGAGGTGTTACGGTTATGGCTAGGGGTTAGGATTAGAATTATGGGATAGGGCTTCTTCTCAGGGTATTATGCATTAAGGTTAAGATAAGGGGATAAGTTAGGGTTACGGGGAGGTTTATGTTTTAAGGTGAGCAATAGGATCAGGGTCAGGTGCTATGTTCAGGGTGAGGGTTATCTGTTAGGGGTAGTGTTTATACTTAGCGTACAGGCCCTGTCTGCACTGGGCGGGGGGCTGGGGTTAGGGGGATGGGATTGTCCCCGGGAACCCACTCTATCATACGCTAGGTATGGGCTCCTGGTTTCATGCAAGAGAGAGCTGCAGAGCCCCCTTTTACTCATGGCATGGGAGGATTTTAGGATTTCTAAACTCTAAGAAAGCAAGAAGTCCGAGAATTAGATTTAGGGATAGGATTATGATAATGTTTAGGGTTAGGGTTAGTGTTAAGGTGGGGTCTTAGGGTTAGGGGTTAGGGTTAGAGGTTAGTGTTAGGTGTAACAGTTACAGTTAGGTTTATGGTTAAGTTTCAGGGTTAGGGTTAAGGTTTGGGTTTAGCGTTTGGCACAGGGTTACGCTTCAGTGTTAGCTTTATGGTTAAAGATTAGGATTAGGGTTGGTGTGAGGGTTAATGGTAAGGGTCAAGATTAAGGGTTAGGGTTGGGGTTAGGGTTAGGTTTAGGGTTAGGGCTTAGGGTTAAGGGATAGGATTAGGGTTAAGTGTTGGGCTTATGGTTAGGGTTAAAGTTTAGTGTTAGGGTTAATGTTTAGTGTTATGGTCCAGTTTAAGTGTTAGGGTGAGGGTTAACAGTTAGGATTAGGCTTAGGGGTTAGGGATATAGTGAAGGTTCAGTGTTAGGGTTAGGTTTATGGTTCAGGGTTAGGGTTAGCTTTAGGGGTTATGGTTAGGGTTAGGTGTTAGGTTAGTGTCAGGGTAAGGTCTAGTCGTGAGGGTAAGGTTTAGGGTTAGCTTTAAGAGCTAGGGTTAGGTTTAATGGTTAGGATTAGGATTACAGTTAAAGGTTAGGGTAATGCTTAGGGGTTAGGGTGAAGGGTGAAGGGTTAGGGCTTTTGTTAGGCATAGCGTTGGGGTTAGAACTAAGGGTTCCTCTCAGTGTTAGGGTTGTAGGCAGCGTTACGGTTAGGCTTAGCGGTGGAGAATTAGGGTTAGGGATTAGGTGTTACAGTTATGACTAGGAGATAGGGTTAGAATTATGGGATAGGGGATGTTCTCAGGGAATGGGTTATGCATTAACGTTACGTTAAGAGGTTAAAGTTAGGCTCACGGTGAGGTTTACGTGTTAAGGGGAGAAATAGGAACAGGGTTAGGTGCCATGTTCAGGGTTAGGGTTATCTGTTAAAGGTATCATTTATGCTTAGCGCACGGGACCTGTCGGCATTAGGCTGGGGGGAGGTTAGGGGGATGGGATTGTCACCGGGAACCCACTGTATCGGACTCTGGGTATGGGCCCGTGGATTTCATGCAGGACACAGTGGTAGAGCCTCCTTTCACACATGGCATGGGAGGATTGCAGGCTTTCTAAACTCTAAGAAAGCAAGAAGTCTGAGAATTAGATTTAGGGTTAGGATTATGGTTAGTGTTCAGGATGAAGTGTAGTGTTATGGTGAGGGGATAGGGTTACAGATTAGGGTTACGGTTTAAGGTTACTGTTAGGTTTAACGGTTACAGTTCGTTTTGGGGTTGAGGTTTGCGGATAGGGTTAAGATGAGGGGTCAGGGTTTGGTACAGGGTTAGGGTTCTGTTCGGTTTAGGGTTGAAGATTAGGATTAGGGTTAGGATTAAAGGTTAGCATGAGAGTTAATGGTTAAGATTAAGGTTAAGGGTTAGGGTTAGGGTTTAGGTTTAGGGTTAAGGGTTAGGGTTAGTTTTAGGGTTAGAGTTATATGTTAGGGTTTGTGTTAGAGATTAGGGTTAGGTTTACTGTTCGTGGTTAGAGTTACGTTTAGGGGTGAGCATTAGGGTTAGGGATTAGGTTTAGGGTAAGTGTTTAGAGTTAGTGTTGGGCTTTAGGCTCGGGGCTTAGGTCCAGGGTCAGAGGTTAGGGTTGGTGGTAGGGCTTAGATTTAGCGGTGAGTTTAAGGGCACAGGACCTGGTTAATCTACGGTGAGAGGGGTGTGGTCGGAGTCACCACAAAAGCACAACATCATTCCCTGGGCCTTGGGACAAAACCTACATGCAGGACTCAGGCAGAGCCTCATCTCACACATGGCATGGCTGTATTGTAGGCTTGCTTCACTCTGGGAATGGAAGTAGTGTGAGAATTAGGGTTAGGTTTGGGGTTAGGGGTTTCGAGTTAGGGGTTAGGTTTCGAGTCAGGGTCAGGTGCTAGGGATTAGTGGTTAGGTTTAGAGTTAGTGTTAGGGGTTAGGTGTTAAGTCTGGGTTGGGGGCCAGGGTTAGGTTTAGGGTTGGGGTTAGCGTTAGGGTTAGGGGTTAGGGTTAAGGGATAGGGTTAGGGTTAAGGGTTAGGCTTAGGGTTAGGGTTCAGGGTTAGGGTTAAGGTTTAGGGTTAGAGTCAGGGTTAAGTGTTAGGGTGAGGCTTAACAGTTAGGGTTAGGGTTAGGGGGTTAGGAATAGGGTTAGGGTTAAGGGTTAGGTTTATGGTTCAGGTTTAAGGTTAGGATTAGGGGTTAGGGTTAGTGTTAACTGTAGGTCAGTGTTGGGGTTAGATCTCTAGGCATTAGCGTATAGGTTAGGGTTAGGGTTAAGTAGGGTTATGTTTAATGGTTAGGATTGGGATTAGCGTTAAGGGTTAGGGTTAAGCTTTAGGGGTTATGACTAAGGATCAATGGTTAGGGTTATTTTTAGGCGTAGGGTTAGGGTAAGGGTTTTAGGGTTAGTGTTAGTGTTGTTGGTAGGGTTAAGGTTAGGGTTGGCGTTTCAGAATTAGGGATTAGGTGTTATGGTTATGGCTAGGAGTTAGGGTTAGAATTACGGTATAGGGCTTGTTCTCAGGGTGTCATGCATTATCGTTAAGATAAGGGGTTAAGTTAGGGTTAGGGTGAGGTTTACGTGTTAAGGTGAGCAGTAGGATCAGGGTTAGGTGTTATGTTCTGGGTTAGGGTTATGGGTGTGGGGTAGGGTTTATGCTTAGGGCACGGGCCCTGTATGCACTAGGAGGCGAAGGTAGGGGTCTGTGATGGTCGCTGGGAGCCCACTCTATCGTACGCAGTGTATGGGCCTCTGGGTTTCATGCAGGACACTGTGGCAGAGCGGGCTTTCATGCATGGCTTAGTAGGATTGTAGGCTTTCAAAACTCTGAGAAAGCAAGTCTGAGAATTAGATTTAGGGTTAGGATTACGGTACGGTTTAGGGATGAAGATTAGCGATAGGGTGAGGGCTTAGGGTTAGGGGTTAGGGTTAGGGTTAGGGTTGTTGGTAGGGTGAAGGTTAGGGTTGGCATTTTAGAATTAGGGATGAGGTGTTACGGTTATGGCTAGGGGTTAGGATTAGAATTATGGGATAGGGCTTCTTCTCAGGGTGTTATGCATTAAGGTTAAGATAAGGGGATAAGTTAGGGTTACGGGGAGGTTTATGTTTTAAGGTGAGCAATAGGATCAGGGTCAGGTGCTATGTTCAGGGTGAGGGTTATCTGTTAGGGGTAGTGTTTATACTTAGCGTACAGGCCCTGTCTGCACTGGGCGGGGGGCTGGGGTTAGGGGGATGGGATTGTCCCCGGGAACCCACTCTATCATACGCTAGGTATGGGCTCCTGGTTTCATGCAAGAGAGAGCTGCAGAGCCCCCTTTGACTCATGGCATGGGAGGATTTTAGGCTTTCTAAACTCTAAGAAAGCAAGAAGTCCGAGAATTAGATTTAGGGGTAGGATTATGATAATGTTTAGGGTTAGGGTTAGTGTTAAGGTGGGGTCTTAGGGTTAGGGGTTAGGGTTAGAGGTTAGTGTTAGGTGTAACAGTTACAGTTAGGTTTATGGTTAAGTTTCAGGGTTAGGGTTAAGGTTTGGGTTTAGCGTTTGGCACAGGGTTAGGCTTCAGTGTTAGCTTTATGGTTAAAGATTAGGATTAGGGTTAGTGTGAGGGTTAATGGTAAGGGTCAAGATTAAGGGTTAGGGTTGGGGTTAGGGTTAGGTTTAGGGTTAGGGCTTAGGGTTAGGGGATAGGATTAGGGTTAAGTGTTGGGCTTATGGTTAGGGTTAAAGTTTAGTGTTAGGGTTAATGTTTAGTGTTATGGTCCAGTTTAAGTGTTAGGGTGAGGGTTAACAGTTAGGATTAGGCTTAGGGGTTAGGGATATAGTGAAGGTTCAGTGTTAGGGTTAGGTTTAGGGTTCAGGGTTAGGGTTAGCTTTAGGGGTTATGGTTAGGGTTAGGTGTTAGGTTAGTGTCAGGGTTAGGTCTAGTCGTGAGGGTAAGGTTTAGGGTTAGCTTTAAGAGCTAGGGTTAGGTTTAATGGTTAGGATTAGGATTACGGTTAAAGGTTAGGGTAATGCTCAGGGGTTAGGGTGAAGGGTGAAGGGTTAGGGCTTTTGTTAGGCATAGCGTTGGGGTTAGAACTAAGGGTTCCTGTCAGTGTTAGGGTTGTAGGCAGCGTTACGGTTAGGCTTAGCGGTGGAGAATTAGGGTTAGGGATTAGGTGTTACAGTTATGACTAGGAGATAGGGTTAGAATTATGGGATAGGGGATGTTCTCAGGGAATGGGTTATGCATTAACGTTACGTTAAGAGGTTAAAGTTAGGCTCACGGTGAGGTTTACGTGTTAAGGGGAGAAATAGGAACAGGGTTAGGTGCCATGTTCAGGGTTAGGGTTATCTGTTAAAGGTATCATTTATGCTTAGCGCACGGGCCCTGTCGGCATTAGGCTGGGGGGAGGTTAGGGGGCTGGGATTGTCACCGGGAACCCACTGTATCGGACTCTGGGTATGGGCCCGTGGATTTCATGCAGGACACAGTGGTAGAGCCTCCTTTCACACATGGCACGGTTGGATTGCAGGCTTTCTAAACTCTAAGAAAGCAAGAAGTCTGAGAATTAGATTTAGGGTTAGGATTATGGTTAGGGTTCAGGATGAAGTGTAGTGTTATGGTGAGGGGATAGGGTTACAGATTAGGGTTACGGTTTAAGGTTACTGTTAGGTTTAACGGTTACAGTTCGTTTTGGGGTTGAGGTTTGCGGATAGGGTTAAGATGAGGGGTCAGGGTTTGGTACAGGGTTAGGGTTCTGTTCGGTTTAGGGTTGAAGATTAGGATTAGGGTTAGGATTAAAGGTTAGCATGAGAGTTAATGGTTAAGATTAAGGTTAAGGGTTAGGGTTAGGGTTTAGGTTTAGGGTTAAGGGTTAGGGTTAGTTTTAGGGTTAGAGTTATGTGTTAGGGTTTGTGTTAGAGGTTAGGGTTAGGTTTACTGTTCGTGGTTAGAGTTACGTTTAGGGGTTAGCATTAGGGTTAGGGATTAGGTTTAGGGTAAGTGTTTAGAGTTAGTGTTGGGCTTTAGGCTCGGGGCTTAGGTTCAGGGTCAGAGGTTAGGATTGGTGGTAGGGCTTAGATTTAGCGGTCAGTTTAAGGGCACAGGACCTGGTTAATCTACGGTGAGAGGGGTGTGGTCGGAGTCACCACAAAAGCACAACATCATTCCCTGGGCCTTGGGACAAAACCTACATGCAGGACTCAGGCAGAGCCTCATCTCACACATGGCATGGCTGTATTGTAGGCTTGCTTCACTCTGGGAATGGAAGTAGTTTGAGAATTAGGGTTAGGTTTGGGGTTAGGGGTTTCGAGTTAGGGGTTAGGTTTCGAGTCAGGGTCAGGTGCTAGGGATTAGTGGTTAGGTTTAGAGTTAGTGTTAGGGGTTAGGTGTTAAGTCTGGGTTGGGGGCCAGGGTTAGGTTTAGGGTTGGGGTTAGCGTTAGGGTTAGGGGTTAGGGTTAAGGGATAGGGTTAGGGTTAAGGGTTAGGCTTAGGGTTAGGGTTCAGGGTTAGGGTTAAGGTTTAGGGTTAGAGTCAGGGTTAAGGGTTAGGGTGAGGCTTAACAGTTAGGGTTAGGGTTAGGGGGTTAGGAATAGGGTTAGAGTTAAGGGTTAGGTTTATGGTTCAGGTTTAAGGTTAGGATTAGGGGTTAGGGTTAGTGTTAACTGTAGGTCAGTGTTGGGGTTAGATCTCTAGGCATTAGCGTATAGGTTAGGGTTAGGGTTAAGTAGGGTTATGTTTAATGGTTAGGATTGGGATTAGCGTTAAGGGTTAGGGTTAAGTTTTAGGGGTTATGACTAAGGATCAATGGTTAGGGTTATTTTTAGGCGTAGGGTTAGGGTAAGGGTTTTAGGGTTAGTGTTAGTGTTGTCGGTAGGGTTAAGGTTAGGGTTGGCGTTTCAGAATTAGGGATTAGGTGTTATGGTTATGGCTAGGAGTTAGGGTTAGAATTACGGTATAGGGCTTGTTCTCAGGGTGTCATGCATTATCGTTAAGATAAGGGGTTAAGTTAGGGTTAGGGTGAGGTTTACGTGTTAAGGTGAGCAGTAGGATCAGGGTTAGGTGTTATGTTCTGGGTTAGGGTTATGGGTGTGGGGTAGGGTTTATGCTTAGGGCACGGGCCCTGTATGCACTAGGAGGCGAAGTTAGGGGTCTGTGATGGTCGCTGGGAGCCCACTCTATCGTACGCAGTGTATGGGCCTCTGGGTTTCATGCAGGACACTGTGGCAGAGCGGGCTTTCATGCATGGCTTAGCAGGATTGTAGGCTTTCAAAACTCTGAGAAAGCAAGTCTGAGAATTAGATTTAGGGTTAGGATTACGGTACGGTTTAGGGATGAAGATTAGCGATAGGGTGAGGGCTTAGGGTTAGGGGTTAGGGTTAGGGTTAGGGTTGTTGGTAGGGTGAAGGTTAGGGTTGGCATTTTAGAATTAGGGATGAGGTGTTACGGTTATGGCTAGGGGTTAGGATTAGAATTATGGGATAGGGCTTCTTCTCAGGGTGTTATGCATTAAGGTTAAGATAAGGGGATAAGTTAGGGTTACGGGGAGGTTTATGTTTTAAGGTGAGCAATAGGATCAGGGTCAGGTGCTATGTTCAGGGTGAGAGTTACCTGTTAGGGGTAGTGTTTATACTTAGCGTACAGGCCCTGTCTGCACTGGGCGGGGGGCTGGGCTTAGAGGGATGGGATTGTCCCCGGGAACCCACTCTATCATACGCTAGGTATGGGCTCCTGGTTTCATGCAAGAGAGAGCTGCAGAGCCCCCTTTGACTCATGGCATGGGAGGATTTTAGGCTTTCTAAACTCTAAGAAAGCAAGAAGTCCGAGAATTAGATTTAGGGGTAGGATTATGATAATGTTTAGGGTTAGGGTTAGTGTTAAGGTGGGGTCTTAGGGTTAGGGGTTAGGGTTAGAGGTTAGTGTTAGGTGTAACAGTTACAGTTAGGTTTATGGTTAAGTTTGAGGGTTAGGGTTAAGGTTTGGGTTTAGCGTTTGGCACAGGGTTAGGCTTCAGTGTTAGCTTTATGGTTAAAGATTAGGATTAGGGTTAGTGTGAGGGTTAATGGTAAGGGTCAAGATTAAGGGTTAGGGTTGGGGTTAGGGTTAGGTTTAGGGTTAGGGCTTAGGGTTAGGGGATAGGATTAGGGTTAAGTGTTGGGCTTATGGTTAGGGTTAAAGTTTAGTGTTAGGGTTAATGTTTAGTGTTATGGTCCAGTTTAAGTGTTAGGGTGAGGGTTAACAGTTAGGATTAGGCTTAGGGGTTAGGGATATAGTGAAGGTTCAGTGTTAGGGTTAGGTTTAGGGTTCAGGGTTAGGGTTAGCTTTAGGGGTTA
The DNA here is from genome assembly GCF_041146395.1 of Eulemur rufifrons. Classification (NCBI taxonomy): domain Eukaryota; kingdom Metazoa; phylum Chordata; class Mammalia; order Primates; family Lemuridae; genus Eulemur; species Eulemur rufifrons. Next base: position 1,261,371 of record NW_027182838.1, on the reverse strand, counting down.
TGGTTAGGGTTAGGTGTTAGGTTAGTGTCAGGGTTAGGTCTAGTCGTGAGGGTAAGGTTTAGGGTTAGCTTTAAGAGCTAGGGTTAGGTTTAATGGTTAGGATTAGGATTACGGTTAAAGGTTAGGGTAATGCTCAGGGGTTAGGGTGAAGGGTGAAGGGTTAGGGCTTTTGTTAGGCATAGCGTTGGGGTTAGAACTAAGGGTTCCTGTCAGTGTTAGGGTTGTAGGCAGCGTTACGGTTAGGCTTAGCGGTGGAGAATTAGGGTTAGGGATTAGGTGTTACAGTTATGACTAGGAGATAGGGTTAGAATTATGGGATAGGGGATGTTCTCAGGGAATGGGTTATGCATTAACGTTACGTTAAGAGGTTAAAGTTAGGCTCACGGTGAGGTTTACGTGTTAAGGGGAGAAATAGGAACAGGGTTAGGTGCCATGTTCAGGGTTAGGGTTATCTGTTAAAGGTATCATTTATGCTTAGCGCACGGGCCCTGTCGGCATTAGGCTGGGGGGAGGTTAGGGGGCTGGGAATGTCACCGGGAACCCACTGTATCGGACTCTGGGTATCGGCCCGTGGATTTCATGCAGGACACAGTGGTAGAGCCTCCTTTCACACATGGCATGGGAGGATTGCAGGCTTTCTAAACTCTAAGAAAGCAAGAAGTCTGAGAATTAGATTTAGGGTTAGGATTATGGTTAGGGTTCAGGATGAAGTGTAGTGTTATGGTGAGGGGATAGGGTTACAGATTAGGGTTACGGTTTAAGGTTACTGTTAGGTTTAACGGTTACAGTTCGTTTTGGGGTTGAGGTTTGCGGATAGGGTTAAGATGAGGGGTTAGGTTTTGGTACAGGGTTAGGGTTGTGTTAGGTTTAGGGTTGAAGATTAGGATTAGAGTTAGGATTAAAGGTTAGCATGAGAGTTAACGGTTAAGATTAAGGTTAAGGGTTAGGGTTAGGGTTTAGGTTTAGGGTTAAGGGTTAGGGTTAGTTTTAGGGTTAGAGTTATGTGTTAGGGTTTGTGTTAGATGTTAGGGTTAGGTTTACTGTTCACGGTTAGGGTTACGTTTAGGGGTTAGCATTAGGGTTAGGGATTAGGTTTAGGGTAAGTGTTTAGAGTTAGTGTTGGGCTTTAGGCTCGGGGCTTAGGTTCACGGTCAGGGGTTAGGGTTGGTGGTAGGGCTTAGATTTAGCGGTGAGTTTAAGGGCACAGGACCTGGTTAATCTACGGTGAGAGGGGTGTGGTCGGAGTCACCACAAAAGCACAACATCATTCCCTGGGCCTTGGGACAAAACCTACATGCAGGACTCAGGCAGAGCCTCATCTCACACATGGCATGGCTGTATTGTAGGCTTGCTTCACTCTGGGAATGGAAGTAGTGTGAGAATTAGGGTTAGGTTTGGGGTTAGGGGTTTCGAGTTAGGGGTTAGGTTTCGAGTCAGGGTCAGGTGCTAGGGATTAGTGGTTAGGTTTAGAGTTAGTGTTAGGGGTTAGGTGTTAAGTCTGGGTTGGGGGCCAGGGTTAGGTTTAGGGTTGGGGTTAGCGTTAGGGTTAGGGGTTAGGGTTAAGGGATAGGGTTAGGGTTAAGGGTTAGGCTTAGGGTTAGGGTTCAGGGTTAGGTTAAGGTTTAGGGTTAGAGTCAGGGTTAAGGGTTAGGGTGAGGCTTAACAGTTAGGGTTAGGGTTAGGGGGTTAGGAATAGGGTTAGGGTTAATGGTTAGGTTTATGGTTCAGGTTTAAGGTTAGGATTAGGGGTTAGGGTTAGTGTTAACTGTAGGTCAGTGTTGGGGTTAGATCTCTAGGCATTAGCGTATAGGTTAGGGTTAGGGTTAAGTAGGGTTATGTTTAATGGTTAGGATTGGGATTAGCGTTAAGGGTTAGGGTTAAGCTTTAGGGGTTATGACTAAGGATCAATGGTTAGGGTTATTTTTAGGCGTAGGGTTAGGGTAAGGGTTTTAGGGTTAGTGTTAGTGTTGTCGGTAGGGTTAAGGTTAGGGTTGGCGTTTCAGAATTAGGGATTAGGTGTTATGGTTATGGCTAGGAGTTAGGGTTAGAATTACGGTATAGGGCTTGTTCTCAGGGTGTCATGCATTATCGTTAAGATAAGGGGTTAAGTTAGGGTTAGGGTGAGGTTTACGTGTTAAGGTGAGCAGTAGGATCAGGGTTAGGTGTTATGTTCTGGGTTAGGGTTATGGGTGTGGGGTAGGGTTTATGCTTAGGGCACGGGCCCTGTATGCACTAGGAGGCGAAGTTAGGGGTCTGTGATGGTCGCTGGGAGCCCACTCTATCGTACGCAGTGTATGGGCCTCTGGGTTTCATGCAGGACACTGTGGCAGAGCGGGCTTTCATGCATGGCTTAGCAGGATTGTAGGCTTTCAAAACTCTGAGAAAGCAAGTCTGAGAATTAGATTTAGGGTTAGGATTACGGTACGGTTTAGGGATGAAGATTAGCGATAGGGTGAGGGCTTAGGGTTAGGGGTTAGGGTTAGGGTTAGGGTTGTTGGTAGGGTGAAGGTTAGGGTTGGCATTTTAGAATTAGGGATGAGGTGTTACGGTTATGGCTAGGGGTTAGGATTAGAATTATGGGATAGGGCTTCTTCTCAGGGTGTTATGCATTAAGGTTAAGATAAGGGGATAAGTTAGGGTTACGGGGAGGTTTATGTTTTAAGGTGAGCAATAGGATCAGGGTCAGGTGCTATGTTCAGGGTGAGAGTTACCTGTTAGGGGTAGTGTTTATACTTAGCGTACAGGCCCTGTCTGCACTGGGCGGGGGGCTGGGGTTAGAGGGATGGGATTGTCCCCGGGAACCCACTCTATCATACGCTAGGTATGGGCTCCTGGTTTCATGCAAGAGAGAGCTGCAGAGCCCCCTTTGACTCATGGCATGGGAGGATTTTAGGCTTTCTAAACTCTAAGAAAGCAAGAAGTCCGAGAATTAGATTTAGGGGTAGGATTATGATAATGTTTAGGGTTAGGGTTAGTGTTAAGGTGGGGTCTTAGGGTTAGGGGTTAGGGTTAGAGGTTAGTGTTAGGTGTAACAGTTACAGTTAGGTTTATGGTTAAGTTTGAGGGTTAGGGTTAAGGTTTGGGTTTAGCGTTTGGCACAGGGTTAGGCTTCAGTGTTAGCTTTATGGTTAAAGATTAGGATTAGGGTTAGTGTGAGGGTTAATGGTAAGGGTCAAGATTAAGGGTTAGGGTTGGGGTTAGGGTTAGGTTTAGGGTTAGGGCTTAGGGTTAGGGGATAGGATTAGGGTTAAGTGTTGGGCTTATGGTTAGGGTTAAAGTTTAGTGTTAGGGTTAATGTTTAGTGTTATGGTCCAGTTTAAGTGTTAGGGTGAGGGTTAACAGTTAGGATTAGGCTTAGGGGTTAGGGATATAGTGAAGGTTCAGTGTTAGGGTTAGGTTTAGGGTTCAGGGTTAGGGTTAGCTTTAGGGGTTATGGTTAGGGTTAGGTGTTAGGTTAGTGTCAGGGTTAGGTCTAGTCGTGAGGGTAAGGTTTAGGGTTAGCTTTAAGAGCTAGGGTTAGGTTTAATGGTTAGGATTAGGATTACGGTTAAAGGTTAGGGTAATGCTCAGGGGTTAGGGTGAAGGGTGAAGGGTTAGGGCTTTTGTTAGGCATAGCGTTGGGGTTAGAACTAAGGGTTCCTGTCAGTGTTAGGGTTGTAGGCAGCGTTACGGTTAGGCTTAGCGGTGGAGAATTAGGGTTAGGGATTAGGTGTTACAGTTATGACTAGGAGATAGGGTTAGAATTATGGGATAGGGGATGTTCTCAGGGAATGGGTTATGCATTAACGTTACGTTAAGAGGTTAAAGTTAGGCTCACGGTGAGGTTTACGTGTTAAGGGGAGAAATAGGAACAGGGTTAGGTGCCATGTTCAGGGTTAGGGTTATCTGTTAAAGGTATCATTTATGCTTAGCGCACGGGCCCTGTCGGCATTAGGCTGGGGGGAGGTTAGGGGGCTGGGAATGTCACCGGGAACCCACTGTATCGGACTCTGGGTATCGGCCCGTGGATTTCATGCAGGACACAGTGGTAGAGCCTCCTTTCACACATGGCACGGGAGGATTGCAGGCTTTCTAAACTCTAAGAAAGCAAGAAGTCTGAGAATTAGATTTAGGGTTAGGATTATGGTTAGGGTTCAGGATGAAGTGTAGTGTTATGGTGAGGGGATAGGGTTACAGATTAGGGTTACGGTTTAAGGTTACTGTTAGGTTTAATGGTTACAGTTCGTTTTGGGGTTGAGGTTTGCGGATAGGGTTAAGATGAGGGGTTAGGTTTTGGTACAGGGTTAGGGTTGTGTTAGGTTTAGGGTTGAAGATTAGGATTAGAGTTAGGATTAAAGGTTAGCATGAGAGTTAACGGTTAAGATTAAGGTTAAGGGTTAGGGTTAGGGTTTAGGTTTAGGGTTAAGGGTTAGGGTTAGTTTTAGGGTTAGAGTTATGTGTTAGGGTTTGTGTTAGAGGTTAGGTTTAGGTTTACTGTTCACGGTTAGGGTTACGTTTAGGGGTTAGCATTAGGGTTAGGGATTAGGTTTAGGGTAAGGGTTTAGAGTTAGTGTTGGGCTTTAGGCTCGGGGCTTAGGTTCACGGTCAGGGGTTAGGGTTGGTGGTAGGGCTTAGATTTAGCGGTGAGTTTAAGGGCACAGGACCTGGTTAATCTACGGTGAGAGGGGTGTGGTCGGAGTCACCACAAAAGCACAACATCATTCCCTGGGCCTTGGGACAAAACCTACATGCAGGACTCAGGCAGAGCCTCATCTCACACATGGCATGGCTGTATTGTAGGCTTGCTTCACTCTGGGAATGGAAGTAGTGTGAGAATTAGGGTTAGGTTTGGGGTTAGGGGTTTCGAGTTAGGGGTTAGGTTTCGAGTCAGGGTCAGGTGCTAGGGATTAGTGGTTAGGTTTAGAGTTAGTGTTAGGGGTTAGGTGTTAAGTCTGGGTTGGGGGCCAGGGTTAGGTTTAGGGTTGGGGTTAGCGTTAGGGTTAGGGGTTAGGGTTAAGGGATAGGGTTAGGGTTAAGGGTTAGGCTTAGGGTTAGGGTTCAGGGTTAGGTTAAGGTTTAGGGTTAGAGTCAGGGTTAAGGGTTAGGGTGAGGCTTAACAGTTAGGGTTAGGGTTAGGGGGTTAGGAATAGGGTTAGGGTTAATGGTTAGGTTTATGGTTCAGGTTTAAGGTTAGGATTAGGGGTTAGGGTTAGTGTTAACTGTAGGTCAGTGTTGGGGTTAGATCTCTAGGCATTAGCGTATAGGTTAGGGTTAGGGTTAAGTAGGGTTATGTTTAATGGTTAGGATTGGGATTAGCGTTAAGGGTTAGGGTTAAGCTTTAGGGGTTATGACTAAGGATCAATGGTTAGGGTTATTTTTAGGCGTAGGGTTAGGGTAAGGGTTTTAGGGTTAGTGTTAGTGTTGTCGGTAGGGTTAAGGTTAGGGTTGGCGTTTCAGAATTAGGGATTAGGTGTTATGGTTATGGCTAGGAGTTAGGGTTAGAATTACGGTATAGGGCTTGTTCTCAGGGTGTCATGCATTATCGTTAAGATAAGGGGTTAAGTTAGGGTTAGGGTGAGGTTTACGTGTTAAGGTGAGCAGTAGGATCAGGGTTAGGTGTTATGTTCTGGGTTAGGGTTATGGGTGTGGGGTAGGGTTTATGCTTAGGGCACGGGCCCTGTATGCACTAGGAGGCGAAGTTAGGGGTCTGTGATGGTCGCTGGGAGCCCACTCTATCGTACGCAGTGTATGGGCCTCTGGGTTTCATGCAGGACACTGTGGCAGAGCGGGCTTTCATGCATGGCTTAGCAGGATTGTAGGCTTTCAAAACTCTGAGAAAGCAAGTCTGAGAATTAGATTTAGGGTTAGGATTACGGTACGGTTTAGGGATGAAGATTAGCGATAGGGTGAGGGCTTAGGGTTAGGGGTTAGGGTTAGGGTTAGGGTTGTTGGTAGGGTGAAGGTTAGGGTTGGCATTTTAGAATTAGGGATGAGGTGTTACGGTTATGGCTAGGGTTTAGGATTAGAATTATGGGATAGGGCTTCTTCTCAGGGTGTTATGCATTAAGGTTAAGATAAGGGGATAAGTTAGGGTTACGGGGAGGTTTATGTTTTAAGGTGAGGAATAGGATCAGGGTCAGGTGCTATGTTTAGGGTGAGAGTTACCTGTTAGGGGTAGTGTTTATACTTAGCGTACAGGCCCTGTCTGCACTTGGCGGGGGGCTTGGGTTAGGGGGATGGGATTGTCCCCAGGAACCCACTCTATCATACGCTAGGTATGGGCTCCTGGTTTCATGCAAGAGAGAGCTGCAGAGCCCCCTTTGACTCATGGCATGGGAGGATTTTAGGCTTTCTAAACTCTAAGAAAGCAAGAAGTCCGAGAATTAGATTTAGGGGTAGGATTATGATAATGTTTAGGGTTAGGGTTAGTGTTAAGGTGGGGTCTTAGGGTTAGGGGTTAGGGTTAGAGGTTAGTGTTAGGTGTAACAGTTACAGTTAGGTTTATGGTTAAGTTTGAGGGTTAGGGTTAAGGTTTGGGTTTAGCGTTTGGCACAGGGTTAGGCTTCAGTGTTAGCTTTATGGTTAAAGATTAGGATTAGGGTTAGTGTGAGGGTTAATGGTAAGGGTCAAGATTAAGGGTTAGGGTTGGGGTTAGGGTTAGGTTTAGGGTTAGGGCTTAGGGTTAGGGGATAGGATTAGGGTTAAGTGTTGGGCTTATGGTTAGGGTTAAAGTTTAGTGTTAGGGTTAATGTTTAGTGTTATGGTCCAGTTTAAGTGTTAGGGTGAGGGTTAACAGTTAGGATTAGGCTTAGGGGTTAGGGATATAGTGAAGGTTCAGTGTTAGGGTTAGGTTTAGGGTTCAGGGTTAGGGTTAGCTTTAGGGGTTATGGTTAGGGTTAGGTGTTAGGTTAGTGTCAGGGTTAGGTCTAGTCGTGAGGGTAAGGTTTAGGGTTAGCTTTAAGAGCTAGGGTTAGGTTTAATGGTTAGGATTAGGATTACGGTTAAAGGTTAGGGTAATGCTCAGGGGTTAGGGTGAAGGGTGAAGGGTTAGGGCTTTTGTTAGGCATAGCGTTGGGGTTAGAACTAAGGGTTCCTGTCAGTGTTAGGGTTGTAGGCAGCGTTACGGTTAGGCTTAGCGGTGGAGAATTAGGGTTAGGGATTAGGTGTTACAGTTATGACTAGGAGATAGGGTTAGAATTATGGGATAGGGGATGTTCTCAGGGAATGGGTTATGCATTAACGTTACGTTAAGAGGTTAAAGTTAGGCTCACGGTGAGGTTTACGTGTTAAGGGGAGAAATAGGAACAGGGTTAGGTGCCATGTTCAGGGTTAGGGTTATCTGTTAAAGGTATCATTTATGCTTAGCGCACGGGCCCTGTCGGCATTAGGCTGGGGGGAGGTTAGGGGGCTGGGATTGTCACCGGGAACCCACTGTATCGGACTCTGGGTATGGGCCCGTGGATTTCATGCAGGACACAGTGGTAGAGCCTCCTTTCACACATGGCACGGTTGGATTGCAGGCTTTCTAAACTCTAAGAAAGCAAGAAGTCTGAGAATTAGATTTAGGGTTAGGATTATGGTTAGGGTTCAGGATGAAGTGTAGTGTTATGGTGAGGGGATAGGGTTACAGATTAGGGTTACGGTTTAAGGTTACTGTTAGGTTTAACGGTTACAGTTCGTTTTGGGGTTGAGGTTTGCGGATATGGTTAAGATGAGGGGTTAGGTTTTGGTACAGGGTTAGGGTTGTGTTAGGTTTAGGTTTGAAGATTATGATTAGAGTTAGGATTAAAGGTTAGCATGAGAGTTAACGGTTAAGATTAAGGTTAAGGGTTAGGGTTAGGGTTTAGGTTTAGGGTTAAGGGTTAGGGTTAGTTTTAGGGTTAGAGTTATGTGTTAGGGTTTGTGTTAGAGGTTAGGGTTAGGTTTACTGTCCACGGTTAGGGTTACGTTTAGGGGTTAGCATTACGGTTAGGGATTAGGTTTAGGGTAAGGGTTTAGAGTTAGTGTTGGGCTTTAGACTCGGGGCTTAGGTTCAGGGTCAGAGGTTAGGGTTGGTGGTAGGGCTTAGATTTAGCGGTCAGTTTAAGGGCACAGGACCTGGTTAATCTACGGTGAGAGGGGTGCGGTCGGAGTCACCATGAAAGCACAACATCATTCCCTGGGCCCTGGGACAAGACCTACATGCAGGACTCAGGCGGAGCCTCATCTCACACATGGCATTGCTGTATTGTAGGCTTGCTTCACTCGGGAATGGAAGTAGTGTGAGAATTAAGGTTAGGGTTGGGGTTAGGGGTTTCGAGTTAGGGGTTAGGTTTCGAGTCATGGTTAGGTGCTAGTGGTTAGGGGTAGAGTTAGTGTTACGGGTTCGGTGTTAATTCTGGGTTAGGGGGCCAGGGGTAGGTTTAGGGTTGGGGTTAGTGTTATCGTTAGCGGTTAGGGTTAATGGATAGGGTTAGGGTTAAGGGTAGGCTTAGGGTTAGGGTTCAGGGTTAGGGTTAAGGTTTAGGGTTAGGGTCAGGGTTAAGGGTTAGGGTTAGGGTTAGGGTGTTATGGTTAAGAATTAGGTTTATTGTTCAGGTTTAAGGTTAGCATTATGGGTTTGTGTTACTTCTAACTGTAGGTCAGTGTTGGGGTTAGAACTCTAGGCATTAAGGTAAAGGTTAGAGTTAGGGTTAAGAGTTGGGGTTTTGTTTAATGGTTAGGATTGGGATTAGGGTTAAGGGTTAGGGTTAAGGTTAGGGGTTATGACTAAGGATCAACGGTTACGGTTATTTTTAGGCGTAGGGTTAGGGTAAGGGGTTAGGGTTAGTGTTAGTGTTGTTGGTAGGGTTAAGGTTAGGGTTGGTGTTTCAGAATTAGAGATTAGGTGTTATGGTTATGGCTAGGAGTTAGGGTTAGAATTACAGTATAGGGCTTGTTCTCAGGGTGTCATGCATTAACGTTACGATATGGGGTTAAAATTAGGGTTACGGTGAGGTTTACGTGTTAAGGTGAGCAGTAGGATCAGGGTTAGGTGTTATGTTCTGGGTTAGGGTTATGGGTGAGGGGTAGTGTTTATGCTTAGGGCATGGGCCCTGTATGCCCTAGGAATCGAAGTTAGGGGTCGTTTGTGGTCGCTGGGAACCCACTCTATCGTACGCTGTGTATGGGCCTCTGGGTTTCTTGCAGGACACTGTGGCAGAGCGGGCTTTCATGCATGGCTTAGGAGGATTGTAGGCTTTCAAAACTCTGAGAAAGCAAGAAGTCTGAGAATTAGATTTCGGGTTAGGATTACGGTACGGTTTAGGGATGAAGATTAGCGATAGGGTGAGGGCTTAGGGTTAGGGGTTAGGGTTAGGGTTAGGGTTGTTGGCAGGGTGAAGGTTAGGGTTGGCATTTTAGAATTAGGGATGAGGTGTTACGGTTATGGCTAGGGGTTAGGATTAGAATTATGGGATAGGGCTTCTTCTCAGGGTGTTATGCATTAAGGTTAAGATAAGGGGATAAGTTAGGGTTACGGGGAGGTTTATGTTTTAAGGTGAGCAATAGGATTAGGGTCAGGTGTTATATTCAGGGTGAGGGTTATCTGTTAGGGGTAGTGTTTATACTTAGCGTACAGGCCCTGTCTGCACTGGGCGGGGGGCTGGGGTTAGGGGGATGGGATTGTCCCTGGGAACCCACTCTATCGTACGCTGGATATGGGCTCCTGGGTTTCATGCAGGACACAGTGGTAGAGCCCCCTTTTACTCATGGCATGGGAGGATTTTAGGCTTTCTAAACTCTGAGAAAGCAAGAAGTCTGACAATTAGATTTAGGGGTAGGTTTATGGTAATGTTTAGCGAGGAAGATTAGTGTTAGGGTGGGCTCTTAGGGTTAGGGGTTAGGGTTTAAGGTTTGTGTTATTTTTAACAGTTACAGTTACGTTTATGGTTAAGTTTCAGGGTTAGGGTTAAGGTTTGGTTTTATCGTTTGGCACAGGGTTAGGCTTCAGTGTTAGCTTTATGGTTAAAAATTAGGATTAGGGTTAGGGTTAAGGGTTAGTGTGCGGGTTAATGGTAAGTTTCAAGATTAAGGGTTAGGGTTGGGCTTAGGGTTAGGAATAAGGCTTCGTGTAACATTTAGGTTTAGAGTTAAGTGTTATGGTTATGGCTAGAGGTTAGGGTTAGTTTTAGGGTTCATGGTTATGGTTACATTTAGGGGTTCGGGTTACGGGTTAAGTTTAGGGCGAGTGTTTAGTGTTACTGTTGGGCGTTAGGTTAAGGGCCGAGGTTTAGGGTTAGGATTTAGGTTTAGTGTTAGGGCTTAGATTTAGTGGTTAGTTTAAGGGCACATGCTCTGTTTAATCTATGGTGGGAAGGGTGCAGACTGGGTCGCCTCAACACCACACCATCATACTTGGGCCTTGGGCCCAGACCTACATGCAGGACTCAGGCAGAGCCTCTTCTCACTCGTGGCATGGCTCTATTGTAGGCTTGGTCAACTCTGAGAACAAAGGAAGTGTGAGAATTAGGGTTATGGTTAGGGTTATGTGTTTGGGGTTAGAGGTTTGGGTTTGAGTGAAGTTTAGTGGTTAGGAATTAGAAGTTAGGATTAGTGTGTCAGGGCTTAGGTGTTAGGTTTTTGTAAGGGGCTAGCGTTAGATTTAGGTTTAGGGTTAATGTTCAGGTGGGTTAGGGGTCAGCGTTAGGGTTAGGCTTACAAGATAGGATTAAGGTAAAGGGTGAAGGCTTAAGATTAGCAGTAAGGGTTAAGGTTAGGGTTAAGGGTTAGGGTTTCGGTCCAAGTTAAGGGTGAGAGTGAGGGTTAACAGTTGCGATTAGGGTAATGGTTTAGGGATAGTAATAGGTTTAAGGGATAGGGTTAGGGTTAGGTTTAGGGTTCGGGGTTAGGGTTAGCATTAGCGGTTAGGGTTAGGGTTAGGGGTTAGGGTTACAGTTAGGGTTAGGTCTAGGCATTATGGTAATGGTTCGTGTTAGGGTTAAGAATTAGGGTTAGGTTTAATTGTTAGGATTATGATCAGGGTAATGGTTAGGGTTAGGGTTAGCGGTTAGGGTTAGGGTTAGTGTTAGGGTTGTTTGTAGGGTGAAGGTAATGTTTAGCAGTTTAGAATTAAGGTTAGGGATTAAGTGTTACGGTTATGCTAGGAGTTAGGCTTAGAATTAAGGGATAGGGTTTGTTCTTAGGGTAAGTGTTATGCAATAACATTAGGATAGGGGTTAAAGTTAGGGTTACAGTGAGGTTTACGTGTTAAGGTGAACAATAACATCAGGGTTAGGTGTTATGTTCAGGGTTAGGGTTATGGGTGAGGTGCAGGGTTTTTGCTCAGGGCATGGGCCCTGTCAGCACTAGCAGGGGGAGTTAGGGGGCTGTGATTGTCCCCGGGAACCCACTCTATTGTGCACAGAGTATGGGCTCCTGGGTTTCATGCAGGACACTGTGGCAGAGCCAGCTTTCACGCATGGCTTTGGAGAATTGTAGGCTTTTAAAACTCTGAGATAGCAAGAAGTCTGAGAATTAGATTTAGGGTTAGGATTATGGTTAGGGTTAGGGATGAAGATTAGTCAGGGAGAGGGCTTAGGGTTAGGGCTTAAGCTTCGAGTGAGGATTAGGGGTTAGGGAGTAGGTGTTGGGTTTAGTGATAGGGTTAGGGCTTAGGGGTTAGGGTTGGGTTAGGGGCTAGGGTTAGATTTAGAGTGGGGTTAGGGTTAGCGTTATGGGTTAGAGTTAGGGTTAAGGGATAGGATAAGGGTTAAGCGTTAAGGCTTAGGGTTAGCGTTAAGTGTTAGGTTTAGTTTTAAGGGTTAGGGTTACAGTTCGAGTTAAGGGTTAGTGTGGGGTTAACGGTTAGGGCTAGGGTTATGGGTTAAGGATAGAGTTAGGTTTAAGGCTTAGGATTAGGGTTCAGTGTTAGGGTTAGCATTAGGGATTAGGGTTAGGGTTAGGGGTTACGTTTACTCTTAGGGTTAGGTCTAGGCATTAGGGTACGTGTTAGTGTTAGGCTTAAGAGTTAGGGTTAGGTTTAATTGTTAGGATTAGGATCAGGGTTAAGGGTTAGGGTTAAGTGTTAAGTGTTACGGTTATTTTTAGGTGTACGGTTAGGGTTAGTGGTTAGGGTTAGGGTTAGTTTGTAGGGATAAGGTAATGTTTAGCAGTTTTGAATTAGCCTTAGGGATTAGGTGTTACAATTGTGGCTAGGAGTTAGGGTTAGAATTAAGGGATAGGGGTTGTTCTTAGGGTAAGTCTTATGCATTAACGTTAGGATAACAGGTTCAAGTTAGAGTTATGGTGAGGTTGATGTGTTAAGGTGAGCAATAGTATCAGGGTGAGCTGTGATGTTCAGGGTTAGGGTTATGGGTGAGGGGTAGTGTTTATGCTTATGTCACGAGCCCTCTCTGCTCTAGGAGGGGGCTTAGAGGGCTGGGATAGATGCCGGAAGCCACTCTATCATACACTGGGTATGGGCCCCTTGGTTTCATGCCGGACACAGTGGCCAAGCCTCCTTCTACACATGGCATGGGAGGATTGTAGGCTTTGTAAACTCTGAGAAAGCAAGAAGTCTGAGAATTAAATTTAGGGCTAGGATTAGGGTTAGGGTTAGCAATATAGGTTACTGTTATGGTGAGGGCTTAGGGTTAGGGGTTTCAGTTAGGGTCAGGGTTAAAGGTTAGTGTTAGGTTTAACAGTTACAGTTAGGTTTAGGGTTAAGCTTTAAGGTTTAAGCTTAGGGTTAAGATTAGGGGTTAGGTTTTGGTACAGGGTAAGGGTTAAGTGCTAGGTTTAGGCTCAAAGATTAGGATTAGGGTTAGGGTTAAGGTTTAGTGTGAGGGTTAACGGTTAGGGTTAAGGTTAAGTGTTAGGTTTATGGGTTAGGGTTAGGGTTAAGTGTTCATGTTAGGTTTAGGGTTAGAGTTAAGTGTTATGGTTAGGGTTAGGGGTTTGGGTTAGGTTTAGGGTTCATGGTTAAGGTTACATTTAGGGGTTAGGTTTAGGGTAAGCGTTTAGTGTTAGTGTTGGGCATTAGGGTCAGGGCTTAGGTAGGGTTAGGGGTTAGGGTCAGTGTTTGGGCTTTGATTTGGCGGTTAGTTTAAGGGTACAGGACCTGTGTAATCTATGGTGAGAAGGGTGCAGAATGTTTCCATGTGACACTACACCATCAGATCCTGGGCCTTTGGCCCAGACCTACTTGCAGGACTCATGCGGAAACTCTACTCACGCATTGCATGGTTGTATTTTAGGCTTGGTTAACTCTGAGAATGGAAGTAGTGTGAGAAATAGGGTTATGGTTAGGGTTAAGGGTTTGGTGTTAGGGGTTAGGGTTCAAGTGAGGTTTAGTGGTTAGGGACTAGGATTTAGGGTTAGTGTTAGGGTTAGGGGTTAGTTTTGCGTTAGGGGCTAGGGTTAGATTTATGGTTGGGGTTAGTGTTAGGGTTAGGATTAGGCATCAGGGTTAGTGTTAGGGTTAAAGGATAGGATTGGCGTTAAGTGTTTAGGCTTAGGGTTTGTGTTAAGTGTTAGGGTTGGGGTTTAGGCTTAGGGTTACGGTTTGAGTTAAGCTCTAGGGTGAGGGTTAAAGATTAGGCTTAGGATTATTGGTTAGGGATAGAGTTATGTTTAAGGGTTAGGGATAGGGTTAGGTTTAGGGTTCAGTATTAGGGTTAGCATTAGGGGTTAGGGTTAGGGTTAGGGGTTAGGCGTAGTGATGTATTAAGGGCTATGGTTAGAATTAGGATTGGGGTTAGTGTTAGGTTTAGGGTTAGGGGTTAGGTTTAGGGTTAAGGGATAGGATTATGGTTAAGGGTTGGGCGTAGCTTTAGGGTTAAGATTTAGTGTTAGGGTCCGGTTTAAGGGTTAGGGTGAGGGTTAACGGTTAGGGTTAGGGTTGGGGTTAGGGGTTAGGGATATAGTTAGTATTAAGTGTTAGAGTTAGGTTTAGGGTTCAGGGTTAGGGTTAGCTTTAGGGGTTATGATTAGGGTTAGGTGATAGTTTAGTGTTAGTGTTAGGTCTAGGCGTCAGGGTAAGGTTTAGGGTTAGGGTTAAGAGCTAAGGTTGGGTTAGGGTTAGGGTTAGGGTTAGGGTTAGGAGTTAGGGTAAAGGGTCAAGGGTTAGCATTATTTTTAGCCATAGCTTTGGCGTTAGGAGTAAGGGTTAGGTTCAGTGTTAGGGTAACAGTAGGTTACCGTAACAGTAACTACGTAGGGTAACAGTTAGTGTTAGTGGTTTAGAATTAGGGTTAGGGATTAGTTGTCACAGTTATGACTAGGAGATAGGGTTAGAATTATGGGATAGGGGTTAATCTCAGGGTAAGTGTTATGCATTAACGTTAGGATAAGAGGTTAAAGTTCAGGTTACAGTGAGGTTTACATTCTAAGGTGAGCAATAGAATCAGGGTTAAATGTTATTTTCAGGGTTAGAGTTTTGGGTGAGGTGTAGAGTTTATGCTTAGGGCACGGGCCTTGTCTGCATTAGGCGGGGGGGGGGGTTAGGGGGCTGGGATTGTCACCAGGAAACCACTCTATCGTACTCTGGTTATGGGCCCCAGCGGTTCATTCAGGACACAGTGGAAGAGCCTCCTTTCACGCATGGCATGGGAGGATTGTAGGCTTTCTAAACTCTAAGAAAGCAAGAAGACTGAGAATTAGATTTAGGGTTAGGGTTAGGGTTCGGGTTAAGGATCAAGGTTAGTATTAGGGTGAAGGCTTAGAGTTAGGGGTTACGGGTAGCGTTACAGGTTACTCTTAGTTTTAACCGTTACAGTTAGGTTCAGGGTTAAGGTTTATGGTTAGGTTTAAGGTTAGGGTTTAGGGTGTGGTACAGGATTAGGGTTAAATATTAGGTTTAGGGTTAAAGATTACGATTAAGGTTAGGTTTAAAGGTTAGTGTGAGGGTTAACAGTCAAGGTTAAAGTTAAGAGTTAGGGTTAGGGTTAGTGTTAGGATTAAGGGTTCATGTTAGGTTTAGGGTTAGAGTTAAGTGCTATGGTTAGCGCTCGAGGTTAGGGTTAGGTTTAGGGTTCACAGTTAGGGTTACGTTTAGAGGTTAGCATTAGGGTTAGGGATTAGCTTTAGGGTAAGAGTTTAGAGTTAGTGTTGGGCTTTAGGCTCAGGGCTTAGGTTTAGGGTCAGAGGTTAGGGTTGATGTTAGGGCTTAGATTTAGTGGTTAGTTTAAGGGCACAGGACCTGTTTATTCTACAGTGAGAGGGGTTAGGGTTAGGGTTAGGGTTGTCGTAGGGGTTAAGGTTAGATTTAACCTTGGGGTTAGTGTTAGGGTTGGGATTAGGGGGTTAATGTTAGGGTTAGGGGTTAAAAACACCTACAGCCAGCCCTAACCCGATTTCTGACACTTCTTCCATTCTCAGAGTTAACCAAGCCTACAATACAGCCATGTCATGCGTGAGAAGAGGCTCCACCTGAGTCCTGTATGTAGGTCTTGGCCCAAGGCCCAGCGTACGGTGGTGTTGTGTCGCAGCGACCCTGTGCACCACTCTCACCATAGATTAAACAGGTCCTGTGCCCTTAAACTAACCGCTAAATCTCAGCCCTAACACTAATCCTAACCCCTAACCCTAAAAGTTATCCTTAACCCTACTGTTAACACTCAAACTAACCCTTAACTCTAACCCTTGTCATGATCTTTAACCCTAACCCTAACACTTAACCCTAACCCTGTACCAAACCATAACCCCTAAGCTTAACCCTAACCCTAAACCTAAACCCTAAGTCTAACTGTAACTGTTAAACCTAACAGTAACTTTTAACCCTAAAACTAACCGTATCCCCTTACCCGAAGCCCTCACCCTAAGATTAAACTTCATCCCTAACCATAACGATAATCCTAACCTTCAATCTAATTCTCAGACTTCTTACTTTCTTAGAGATTTGAAAGCTTACAAACCTCCTTTACCATGCGTGAAATCAGGCTCTGCCAGAGTGTCCTACAAGAAACCCATGGGCCCATACCCTGCATACGATAGAGTGGGTTTCTGGTGACAATCGCATCCCCCTCAATCCCACTCCTAGGGCAGACAGGGCCCATACCCTAAGCAAAACCCTACCCCTCACTCATAATTCTAACCCTGATCCTATTGCTCACCTTAACACATAAACCTCACCGTAAACCTAACTTTAACCACTTATCCTAACATTAATGCATAACACTTATGCTAAGAACAACCCCTATCACTTAATTCTAACCCTAACTCCTAGCCATAACAGTAACCCCTAATCCCTAACCCTAATTCTAACCACTAAACATTACCTTAACCCTACAAACAACCCTAATACTAACCCTAACCTTAAACGCTAACCCTAACCTTATCCCTAAACATAACCTTAAAAGTTTACCCTAAACCCTAACCCTATCCCCTAACCCTAAGCCTAACCCTTAATTCTGATCCTAATCCTAACAATTAAACCTAACCCTAACCCTTAACCCTAACACTAACCCTTACCTTAATGCCGAGACCTAATCTTAGCAGTAAAGCTACCTCTAACCCTAACCCTAGACCTTAAACCTAACACTATCCCTAACTTATAACCCTAACCCTAACTGTTAACCCTCACCCTAACCCTTAACTCGGACCATAACCCTAACCCTTAACCCTAACCTTATCCCTTAATGCTAACCCTAAGCCTTAACCCTTAACCCTAATCCTATCCCTTAACCCTAACCCTAACCCCTAACCCTAACCCTAACCCTAACCCCAACCCTAAATCTATCTCTAGTCCCTAACCCAACCCTAACCGTTAACCCCTAATGCTAACATTAACCCTAACCCCTAATCCCTAACACCTAACCCTCACGCGAACACTAACCCCTAACCCCAAACACCTAACCCTAATCATAACCATAATTCTCACACTTCCTCCATTCTCAGAGTTAGCCAAGCCTACAATAAAACCATGCCATGCGTGAGAAGAGGCTCTGCCTGAGACCTGCATGTAGGTCTGGGCCCAAGGCCTAGGGTACGATGGTGTGGTGTGGCGATGACCCATTCTGCACACTTCTCACCATAGATTACACAGGTCCTGTGCCCTTAAAATAACCTCTAAATCTAAGCGCTAATGCTAACTCTAACACTAACCCTTAACCCTAAACTTAAGCCCTGACCCTAACGCCCAACACTAACATTAAACCCTTACCCTAATCCTTACCCATAACCCTAATGCCTAAACGTAACCCTAACGATGAACCCTAAACCTAACCCTAACCCCAAACCCTAACCATAACACTTAACTCTAACCCTAAACCTAACACGAACACTTAAACCTAAACTTAACCACTAACCCTAACACTTAACCTTAACCCTAACCGTTAACTCTCACACTAACCCTTAAACCTAACCCTAATCGTAATCTTTAACCCTAAACCTAACAGTTAACCCTTACCCTGTACCAAAACCTAACCCCTAACCTTAACCTTAACCCTAACACTTGACCCTAAAGCTAACTGTAACCATTAAACCTAACACTAACCTTTAACCCTGACCGTAACTCTAACCCCTAACCCTAAGCCCTCACCCTAATGCTAAACTTTATCCTTAACACTAACCATAATCCTATCCCTAAATCTAATTCTCAGACTTCTTGCTTTCTCAGAGTTTAGAAAGCCTACAATCCTCCCATGCCATGCGTGAAAAGAGGCTCTGCCACTGTGTCCTGCATGAAACCCAGGGACCCATACCCAGTGTACGATAGAGAAAGTTCTCGGCCACAATCCTAGACCCCTAATCCTCCCGCCTAGTGCAGACAGGGCCCGTGCCCTAAGCATAAAAAGTACGCCTAACATATAACCCTAACCTTGAACGTAACACCTAACCCTGATCCTACTGCTCACCTTATCATGTAGACCACACTGTAACCCTAACTTTAACCGCATCTCCTAAAGTTAATGCATAACACTTACACTGAGAACAACGCCTATCCCATAATTCTAACCCTAAATCTTAGCCATAACCATAAAACCTAATCCCTAACCCTAATTCTAAACTGCTAACCCTAACCTTAACACTACCAACAACCCTAACACTAACCCTAACCCTAACCCTCACCCCTAATCCTACCCTATGCCTAAAAGTAACCCTAACTCCTAACCCTTATCCCTAACCAAAAGCCCTGTCCCTAACCATAAGACTTAAGTCTCACCCTTATACCCTAACCCTAATACGAATCCTTAAGCCTAACCCCCAATCCTAACAATTAACCTTAACCCTAACTGTTAACGCTCACCCTAACCCTTAAATCAGACCAAAACCCTAACACTTAACCCTAACCCTAATCCCTAATGCTAACCCTAAGCCTTAACCCTTTACCCTAATCCTATCCCTTAAGCCTAACCCTAACCCTAATTCCTAACCCTAACCATAATCCCTAACCCTAACCCTAACACTAACCCTAACTCTGAATCTAACCCTAGCCCCTAAACCAACACTAACCCCTAACCCCTAACCCTAACACTAACACTAACTCCTAATTTCTAACCCCTGAACCACACTCGAACCCTAACCCCTAACCCCAAACAATTAACCATAACCATAACCCTAATTCTCACACTTCCTCCATTTTCAGAGTTCACCAAGCCTACAATAGAGCCATGCCATGAGTGAGAAGAGGCTCCGCCTGAGTCCTGCATGTAGGTCTGGGCCCAAGGCCCAGGTACGATGGTGTGGTGTCAAGGGGACCAATTCTGCACCCTTCTCACCATAGATTAAACAGGTCCTGTGCCCTTAAACTAACCGCTAAATCTAAGCCCTAACACTAAACCTAAACGCTAACCCTAAACCTAAGCCCTTATCCTAATGCCCAACACTAACACCAAACACTCACCCTAAACCTAACCCGTAACCCTAACCCCTAAACGTAACCCTAACCATGCACCCTATATCTAACCCTAACCCCTAACCCTAACCATAACACTTAACTCTAACCCTAAACTAACATAAACCCTTAACACTAAACCTAATCCCTAACCCTCATGCTTAACCCTAACCGTTAATCCTCACACTTACCTTTAAACCTAACCCTAATTGTAATCTTTAACTCTAAACTTAACAATTAAACCTTAACCTGTACCAAAACCTATCCCCTAAACTGAACCCTAACACTAAACCTTAACGCTAAACCTAACTGTAACTGTTAAACCTAACACTGACCTTTAACTATGACCCTAAACCTAACCCCTAACCCTAAGGCATCACCTTAACACTAAACTTCATCCCTAATTCTAACCATAATCCTAACCCTAAATCTAATTCTCAGACTTTTTCTTTCTCAGAGTTTAGAAAGCCTATAATCCTCCCATGCCATGTGTGAAAGGAGGCCCTGCCACTGTGTCCAGGGGCCAATACCCAGCATACGATAGAGTGATTTCCCGGCGAATATGCTAGCCCCCTAACCTCTCCGCCTAGTGCAGACAAGGCACGTTCCCTAAGCATAAACACAAACCCTAACCAATAACCCTAACCATAACTGTTAACTCTCACCCTAACATTTAACCCTGACACTAACCCTAACCCGTAAACCTATCCCTAAACCTTTACCCAAAGCCTAAGCCTTAACTCTAACACTATCATTTAACCCTAGCCCTAACCCCTAAATGTTACACTAACCATGAACCCTAAGCCTAACCGTAACCCCTAACACTAACCATAACACTTAACTGTAACCCTAAACCTAACAAGACCCCTTAACCCTAACACTAACCCCTAACCCTAGCCCTTAAACTTAACCCTAAACTTTTACCCTCACACTAACCTTTAACACTAACCATAATGCTAATCTTTAACCCTAAACCTAACACTTAACTCTTACCCTGTACGAAACCCTAACCCCTGACCTTAACCCTGACAATAAACCTTAACCCTAAACCTAACTTTAACCGTTAAAACTAACACTAACCTTTACCCTAACTCTATCCCTAACCCTTAACCCTAATCCCTCACCCTAACACTAATCGTCATCCCTAATCCTAACCATAATCCTATCCCTAAATCTTAATCTCAGACGTCTTCCTCTCTCAGAGTTTAAAAAGCCCTCACCCTAAAATTTAACCCTAAACCTAACTGTAACTGTTTAAACTAACACTAATCTTTAACCATAACCCTAACCCTTAACCTGAACCCTAAGCCAAACTCTTAACCCTAATCCTATCCCTTAACCCTAACTCTAATCCCTAACTCGAACGCTAACACTAACCCCAACCCTAAACCTAACCCTAGCCCCTAACCCAACCCTCACCCCAACCCCTAACCCTAACACTAACCCTAACCCCTAATGCCTAACCCCTAACCCTCATTTGAACACTCTCTCCTAAACCCAAATCCCTAACCCTAACCATAACCCTAATTCTCACACTTCTTCCATTCTAAGAGTTAACCAAGCCTACAATACAACCATGCCATGCATGAGAACAGGCTCCCCCTGATTCCTGCATGTACGTCTGAGCCCAAGGCCCAGGGTACAATGCTGTGGTGTCTCAGCGACCGATTCCACACCCTTCTCACCATAGATTAAACAGGTCCTCTGACCTTAAACTAATCGCTAAATCTAAGTCCTAACACTAACCCCTACCCTAAACAGAAACCCTGACCCAAACTCCCTTCACTAACACTATACCCTTACACCAAACCTAACCCCTAAACCTAACCCCTAAACATAACCTTAACCATGAACCCTAAACCTGAACCTAAACCCTAACACTTAAGTGTAACCCTAAACCTAACACGAACCCCTAATCCTAACCCTAAACCCTAACCCTAACCCTTCACCTTAACCCTAACCGTTAACCCTCAGCTAACCCTTAAACCTAACACTAATCCTAATCTTTACCCCTAAGCCGAACACTTAACCCTAACCCTGTACCAAACCCTAATCCCTAACACTAAGCCCTCTCCCTAACACTAAACTTCATCCCTAACCCTAACCGTAATCCTAACCCTAAATCTAATTCTGAGACTTCTTGCTTTCTCAGAGTTTAGAAAGCCTACAATCCTCCCATGCCATGCATGAAAGGAGGCTCTGCCACTGTGCCCTGCATGAAACCCAGAGGCCCATACCCAGCATACGATAGAGTGGGTTCCTGGTGACAATCCCAGCCTCCGAGCCCCCCCACCTAGTGAAGACAGGGCCTGTGCCCTAAGCATAAACACTGCCCCTAACCCATAACCATAACCCTGATCATAACATCTGACCCTGATCCTATTGCTCACCTTAACATGTAAAACTCACCATAACCCTAACCCTAACCCCTTATCCTAACGTTAATGAATAATACTTACCCTGAGGACAACACCTATCCCATAATTCTAACCCTAACTCTTATTCATAACTGTAAAACCTAATACCTAATTGTAAGCTGCTAACCCTAAATTTAACCCTACCAACAGCCCTAACACTAACCCTAACCCTAACCCTTGATCCTTAAGCCTAAACCCTAACCCTAACCCTAACCCTAAGTATAAACTCTACCCCTCACCCATAACCCTAACCCTGAACATAAAACCTAACCCTGATCCTATTGCTCACCTTAACACGTAAAGCTCACCGTAACACTAACTTTAACCGCTTACCCTAACTTTAAGCATAAAACTGACCCTGAGACCAACCCCTATGCCATAATTCTAACCCTAACTCCTTACCATAACCATAACACCTAATCCCTAACCCTAATTCTAAACTGCTAAACCTAACCTTAAGCCTACAAAAAACCTTAACGGTAACACTAACCCTAACACCTAATCCTAACCCTGTGCCTGAAAATAAACCTAACCCTTAACCTTTAACCCTAATGCTAACCCATAACCCTAACCATAACACTTTAACCCTAAATCTAACACGAACGCTTAACACTAGCCCTAAACCCTAACCCTAACCCTTAAACACAAACCTAACCGTTAACACTCACACTAACCGTCAACCCTAATCCGAATTCTAATCTTTAACCCTAAACCTAACACTTAACCCTAACCCTGTACCAAACCCTAACCCCTAACCATAACCGTCACCCTAAAACGTAACCCTAAACCTAACTGTAACTGTTAAACCTAACTCTAACATTTAACCTTTACTCTACCCATAATCCCTAGCCCTAATCCCTCACCCTAGCACTAACCTCATTCCTAACCCTAACTGTAATCCTAACCCTAAATCTAATTATCAGACTTCTTGCTTTCTCAGCGTTAGAAAGCCTACAATCCTCCCATGCCATGAATAAAAGGAGGCTCTACCACTGTGTCCTGCCGGAAACCCCAGTGCCCATACTCAGCATACACTAGAGTGGGTTCCCGACGACAATCGCAACCCCAAACCCCTCCCCCCCTGCCTAGTGCAGACAGGGCCCGAGTCGTAAGCATAAACCCTACCCCTCACCCCTAACCATAACCCTGAACATAACACCTGACCCTGATCCCATTGCTCACCTTAAAATGTAAATCTCACCATAACCCTAAATTTAACCCCTTATCATAACGTTAATGCATAACACTTACCCTGAGAACAACTCCTATCTCTGAATTCTAACCCTAACTCCAAGCCATAACCATAACACCTAATCCCTAATGCGAATTCTAAACTGCTAACCCTAACCTTAAACCTACCATCAAACCAAACATTACCCTAGCCCCTAACTTTAAAACTATGCCTAAAAATAACCCTAACACTTCACCCTTAATCCTAACCCCTAACTCTAACCCTAACCCTACCCCTAAGACCCTAACCATAACCCTAACTGTTAACCCTCACCCTAACACGTAACCCTGAACTTAACCCTAAACCTTAACACTAACCCTTAACCCTAACCCTAAGCCAAACCCTTAACCATAATCCTATCCTTTAACCCTAAACGCTAACCCTAATATTAACCCCAACCCTAAACCTAACCCTAGCACCCTAACCCAAACCCAACAACTAACCCCTATCCCTAACACTAACCCTAACTCCTAATCCCTAGGACCTAACCCTGACTCGAACCATAATCCCAAACTCCAAACCCCTAACCCAGACCCTAACCCTGATTCTCACACTACTTCCATTCTCAGAGTGAAGCAAGCCTACAATACAGCTATACTATGCGTGAGATGAGCCTCCACCTGAGTCCTGCATGTAGGTCCTTTCCCAAGGATCAGGGAACGATTTTGTGCTTTCGTGGAGACTCCGACAGCACCCTTCTCACCGTAAATAAAACAGGTCCTGTGCCCTTAAACTAAAAGCTAAATCTCAGCCCTAACACTAACACTAACCCCTAACCGTAAACATAAGCTCCGACCGTAACGCTGAACACGAACTCTAAAACCTTACCCTAAACCTAATCCCTAACCCTAACACTAACCCATAAACATAACACTAACCATGAACCCTAAACCTAACCCTAACCATAACACTTAACGCTAACCCTAAAGCCTACACGAAGACTTATTCCTAACACTAACAAAAACCCTAGCCCTTAGTCTTGATCCTTATCATTAACCCTCACACTAGCCCTTAACCCTAACCCTAATCCTAATCTTTAACCCTAAAGCTAAAACTTAAGCCTAACACTGTACCAAACGCTAAACCTTAACCTTAACCCTAACCCTAAAACATAACCATAAACCTGACTGTAACGGTTAAACCTAACACTAACCTTTAACCCTAACCACTGACCTTAAGAACGCACCCTAACACTAACCTTCATCCCTAAACATTACCATAAACCTACCCCTAAATCTAATTCTCAGACTTCTTGCTTTCTCAGAGTTTAGAAAGCCTACAATTCTCCCATGTCATGAGTAAAAGGAGGCTCTGCCACTGTGTCCTGCAAGAAACCCGGGGGCCCATAACTAGTGCATGATAGAGCGGGTTCCCAGTGGCAATCCTAGTCCCTAACCCCCCCCCTCCTGGTGAAGACAGGGCCCGTGCGCTAAGCAAAAACACTATCCCTAACAGATAACCCTAACTCCAAACATAAAACCTAACCCTGATCCTGTTGCTCACCTTAAAACATAAACCTAACCATAACACTAATTTATCCCCTTATGTTAACGTTAATGCATAGCACCCAAAGAAGAAGCCCTATCCCATAATTCTAAACCTAATCCCTAGCCATAACCATAACACCTCATCCATATTCTAAAGTGCCAACCCTAAACTTCAACCTACCATCAACCCTAACCCTAACCCTAACCCTTAACCCTAAGCCCTCACCCTAACACTAATCTTCATCCCTAAACCGTGCCGTAATCCTAACCCGAAATCTAATTCTCAGACTTCTTGCTTTCTCAGAGTTTTGAAAGACTACAATCCTACTAAGCCATGCATGAAAGCCCGCTCTGCGACAGTGTCCTGCAGGAAACCAGAGGCCCATACACTGCATACGATAGAGTAGATTACCAGCGACCATCACAGAACCCTATCTTTGCCTCCTAGTGCATACAGGGCCCGTGCCCAGAGCATAAACCCTACCCCTCACCCATAAGACTAACCCAGAACATAACACCTAACCCTGATCATACTGCTCACCTTAAGAGGTAAAGCTCACCATAACCCTAACTTTAACACCTTATCTTAACGTTAATGCATGACACCCTGAGAAAAAGCACTATACTGTAATTCTAACGCTAACTCCTAGCCATAACCATAACACCTGATCCCGAATTCTGAAACGCCAACCCTAACCTTAACCCTACCAACAACACTAACACTAACCCTAACACCTTACCCTAACCCTACGCATAAAAATAACCCTAACCGTTGATCCTTAGTCATAACCCCTAACCTTAACCCTAACACTTAACCCTAATCCCAAGCCTAACCATTAATCATAACCCTAACACTTAACCTTAAACCTAACCTTTACCTTAATGCCTAGAGATCTAACCCTAACACTGACTTACAGTTAACACTAACCCTAACCCCCTAATGTTAACCTTAAACCTGAACCATAAACCTAACCCTTAACCCTTATCCTATCCCTAACCCCCTAACCCTATCCCTAACTGTTAATCCTCACCCTAACCCTTAACCGTGACCCTAACCCTAAACCTGAACCCTTACCCTAAGCCTAACCCTTAACCCTAACCCTATCCCTTAACCCTAACGCCTAACCCTAACGCTAACTCCAAACCTAAACCTTACCCTGGCCCCCTAAACCAGAGTTAACACCTAACCCGTAACACTAACTCTAACCCTAACCACTAATCCCTAGCACCTAACCCTGACTCCAAGACTAACCCCTAACTCGAAACCCCTAACCCCAACCCTAACCCTAATTCTCACACTACTTCCATTCCCGAGTGAAGCAAGCCTACAATACAGCCATGCCATGTGTGAGATGAGGCTCCGCCTGAGTCCTGCATGTAGATCTTGTCCCAGGGCCCAGGGAATGATGTTGTGCTTTCGTGATGACTCCGACCGCACCCCTCTCACCGTAGATTAACCAGGTCCTGTGCCCTTAAACTGACCGATAAATCTAAGCCCTACCACCAACCCTAACCCCTGACCCTGAACCTAAGCCCCGAGCCTAAAGCCCAACACTAACTCTAAACCCTTACCCTAAACCTAATCCTTAACCCTAATGCTAACCCCTAAACGTAACCCTAACCGTGGACAGTAAACCTAACCCTAACCTCTAACACAAACCCTAACACATAACTCTAACCCTAAAGCTAACCCTAACCCTTAACCCTAAACCTAAACCCTAACCCTAACTCTTAACCTTAACCCTAACCGTTAACTCTCACGCTAACCTTTAATCCTAACCCTAATCCTAATCTTCAACCGTAAACCTAACACTTAATCCTAACCCTGTACCTAACCCTAACCCTATACCAAACCCTAACCCCTCATCTTAACCCTAACCGTAAACCTCAACCCTAAACCGAACTGTAACCGTTAAACCTAAGAGTAACCTTTAACCCTAACCCTAATCCCTAACCCTAAGCCCTCACCCTAACACTAAACTTCATCCTTAACCCTAACCAGAATCCTAACCCTAAATCTAATTCTCAGACTTCTTGCTTTCTTATAGTTTAGAAAGCCTGCAATCCTCCCATGCCATGCGTGAAAGGAGGCTCTACCACTGTGTCCTGCATGAAACCCACGGGCCCATACCCAGAGTACGATACAGTGGGATCCTGGTGACAATCCCAGTCCCCTAACCTCCCCCCACCCCCGCCTAAGGCAGACAGGGACCGTGCGCTAAGCATAAACAATACCTGTAACAGATATCCCTCACCGTGAACATAACACCTAACCCTGTTCCTATTTCTCCCCTTAACACGTAAACCTCACCGTGAGCCTAACTTTAACCTCTTATCGTAACGTTAGTGCATAACCCATTCCCTGAGAACAACCCCTATCCCATAATTCTAACCCTATCTCCTAGTCGTCACTGTAACACCTAATTCCTAACCCTAATTCTAAACCGCTAACTCTAACCGTAACCCTGCCTACAACCCTAACACTGACAGTAACCCTTACTTCTAACCCCAACGCTATGCCTAACAAAAACCCTTAACCCTTCACCCTAACCCCTAAGCCTTACCCTAACCCTTAACCCTAATCCTAATCCTATCCATTCAACCTAACCCTAGCTCTTAAAGCTAACCCTAAACCTTACCCTCACGACTAGACCTAACCCTGACACTAACCTAACACCTAACCCTAACCATAACCCCTACAGCTAACCTTAACCCTGAACCCTAAACCTAACCCTAACACTGAACCCTCACTATATCCCCAACCTCTAAGCCTAATCCTAACCGTTAACCCTCACCCTAACACTTAAACTGGACCATAACACTAAACATTAACCCAGCACTAAACTTTAACCCTAAACCTGAGCCCAACCCTTAACGCTAATCCTATCCTTTTACCCTAAACCTAACTCCTAAACCTAACCCTAACACTAACCCCAATCCTAATTCTAACCATATCCCTTCATAAAACACTAACTCCTAACCCTAACACTTACCAAAAACCCTAATCGCTAATCCCTAACACTAACGCTTAACCTTTACCGTAACCGTTAACCCTCACCCTAACCCTTAACGCTGACCCTAACCTTAACCTTTAATCTAAGCCTGACCCTTAACCCTAACAGTAAGGAAAACCCTCACGCCAACCTTATCCCTTATCCCTAACCCTAACACTACAGCTAAAAATAACACTAACCTTTGATCCTTAAACCTAACCCCTAACACTTACTTTAACCCCAAACCCTAACCCTAATCCTAAGCATTAAACCTAACCCTATCTCTTAACCCTTACTCTAACGCCTAGATCTAACCCTAAAATCTAACCTACCACCTAATCCTAACCTTAAGCCCTAATGCTAACTCTAACCCTGAACCCTAAACCTACCCGTAAACCCTTAACACTAACCCTATCCATAAACCTTAACCCTGACCCTAACCATTACCCGCACCCAAGCATTTAACCCTGACCCTAACCCTAATCCTTAACGATAAACTTAACACTAAACCCCAACCCTAAGCCCAACACTTAACCCTAAACCTGACCCTTGACCCCTAACCCTAAACCTAAGCCTAACCCCAACCTGAACCCTTAATCTTGACCCTTACCCTTAACCCTCACACTAACCCTACTCCTAATCTTTAACCATGAAGCTAACACTGAAGCCTACCCCTGTGCCAAACGCTAAACCCAAACCTTAACCCGAACCCTGAGACTTAACCGTAAACCTAACTGTAACTGTTAAACCTAACACTAACCTTTAACCCCAACCCCTAACCCAAGACCTCACCCTGACACTAATCTTCATCCCTAAACATTACCAGAATCCTACCCCTAAATCTAATTCTCAGAGTTCTTGCTTTCTCAGAGTTTAGAAAGCCTACAACCCTCCCATGCCATGAGTAAAAGGGGGCTCTGCCACTGTGTCCTGCATGAAACCCAGGAGCCCATACCCAGCGTACGATAGAGTGTGTTCCCGGGGACAATCCCATCCCCCTAACCCCAGCCCCCCACCCAGTGCAGACAGGGCCCGTACGCTAAGTATAAACACTACCCCTAACAGATAACCCTCACCCTGAACATAACACCTAACCCTGATCCTATTGCTCACCTTAAAACATAAACCTCCCCGTAACCCTAACTTAGCCCCTTAACTTAACGTGAATGCATAACACCTTGAGAAGAAGCCCTATCCCGTAATTCTAATCCTAAACCATAGTCATAACCGTAACACCTCATCCCTAATTCTAAAACGTCAAACCTAACCTTCACCCTACCAGCAACCCTAACCCTAACCCTAACCCCTAACCCTAAGCCCTCACCCTAACCACTAATCTTCATCCCTAAACCGTGCCGTAATCCTAACCCGAAATCTAATTCTCAGACTTCTTGCTTTCTCAGAGTTTTGAAAGCCTACAATCCTACTAAGCCATGCATGAAAGCCGGCTCTGCCACAGTGTCCTGCATGAAACCCAGAGGCCCATACACTGCGTGCGATAGAGTGGGTTCCCAGCGACCATCACAGACCCCTAACTTCGCCTCCTAGTGCATACAGGGCCCGTGCCCTAAGCATAAACCCTACCCCTCACCCATAACCCTAACCCAGAACATAACACCTAACCCTCATCCTACTGCTCACCTTAACAGGTAAAGCTCACCGTAACCCTAACTTTAACCCCTTATCTTAACGTTAATGCATGACACCCTGAGAACAAGACCTATACCGTAAATCTAACGCTAACTCCTAGCCATAACCATAACTCCTAATCCCTAATTCTGAAACGCCAACCCTAACCTTAACCCTACCAACAACACTAACATTAACCCTAACCCCTTACGCTAACCCTACGCCTAAAAATAACCCTAACCTTTGATCCTGAGTCATTACCCATAATCTTAACCCTAACCCTCAACCCTAATCCCAATCCTTAACCATTAAACTTAACCCTAACTCTTAACCCTAACCCTGACCTTTACCCTAATGCCTAGAGATCTAACCGCAACACTGACCTACAGTTACACTAACCCTACCCTCTAACGCTAACCTTAAACCTGAACCATAAACCTAACCCTTAACCCTAACCCTATCCCTAACCCCCTTACCCTAACTCTAACTGTTAACCCTCACCCTAACCCTCAACCTTGACCCTAACCTTAAACCTTAATCCTAACCATGCGTTTCATGAGCCTCTGCCTTTGTCCTGCGTGACAGTTGAAGCCCAACACCAAGGGTAAGATGAAGTGGGGACGCAGCCTTGCTCCACACCCACAGTGCCCCGTACATTAGACGGGGCCCGTGCCCTAACACACACCGTTAAACGTAAGCCCTAACCCTATCACTAAACCAAACCCTTCGGAAGCCCTGAATCTAACTCCTAACAGTAACCCTAATCCCTGACCCTTACTCTTGCCTCTCACCCTAAACCTAAACCCAACCACTAAACATAATCCTAATCTCTAACCCTAACAGTAATCCTAACCCTAATTCTAACCTAAAACCCTAACCCCTAAACCTAATCCTAGTCCCTAACACCTAACCTTACCCTAAACCGAATTCCAATTCTCAGAGTTCTTCAATTCAAAAACTTAAAAAAGCCTACAATCCACCAATGCCGTGTCTGAGATGAGCGTCCGCCCCTATGTCCTGCATGACAGGCAGGCGCCAATGCCCAGGGTACTATGGAGTGGAGTCCTGGGGTCTGTAGGCTTGCTAAACTCCAGTTTGGAAGAATTGCTATAGTCATATATAGGGATGCTTACATTTACTTATAGAAAGCAACTATTGATGTGTGATTTGTAGGCTTGCCTTACTCTAGTTTGGATGAAGAAGTTGAATCATATATAGGAATATTAGCTTTGAGTTAGAGGAAGCATCTATGGGGGGTGCTTTTTTGGCTTGTTAAACTCTGGTTTGGAAGAAGTTCGAGAGTCTTATATAGGAACGATATCATTCATTCAGAGAAAGCAATTATAGGGAGTTGGTTTGTAGGCTTGCTAAGCTCTAGTTTGGAGGAAGGCGAGAGTCATATATAGAACGCTTACGTTCACATAAAGCGTCTACGGGGGGACGGTTTCTAGGCTTCCTAAACTCTAGCTTGGAAAAAGAGGACAGTTATGTATAGGAACTCTCGGCGGGGGATTTGTAGCATTGCTAAAATCTTAGATTGGAAAAGTTGCGAGAGTCATACATAGGAATGTTAACATTCACTCAATGAAAGCAACTATAAGGGGTGCTTTCCAGGCTGGCTACACTCTAATTTGGAAAAAGTGCGACAGTCATATATAGGAAGGCTTATATTCACTCAGACAAAGCAATTATGTGTAGGTGTATAGTAGGCATGCTAACTCTAGTTTGGAAAATTTCGAGAGCCATGTATAGGAAAGCATACAGTAACTTAGAGAAAGCAACGAACAGGGGTGGAGTGTAGGCTTTCTAAACTCTAGTTTGGAGGAAGTGCCATAGTCATATATAGGAACGCTTAAATTCGTTCAGAGAAAACAGCTGTCGGGGATTGGTTTGTAGACTTATTCAACTCTAGTTTGGAAGAAGTGCGAGAGACATATATAGGAATGTTTACATTGACTCAAAGAAAGCAACTATGGGGGAGTGTTATTTTGGCATGCCAGATGTTAGTTAAGAAGAGGTACAAGACTCATATATAGGAACGCTTACATTCACACAGCGAGAGCAACTACGGAGTAGTGTCAGGTAGACATGTTAAAGTCTAGCTTGGGAGAAGTTCCAGAGTCCTATATAAGAAAGGTAACAGCCACTTTGAAAAAGCAAGTCTTGGCGGGTGGTTTGTAGGCCTGCAAAACCCTGTTTTGGTTGAAGTGTGAGAGTCATATATGAGAACGCTTACATTCACTCAGAGAAAGCAACGATGGGGTTGTTTGTAGGCTTACTAAACTGCAGTTTGGAAGAAGCACGAGAATCACATATAGGAGCACATACATTTTGACGCACTGAAAGTAACTATGGGGTGGTGTTTTATAGGCATGCTAAACTCTAGTTTGGACGAAGTTTGAGAATCACATATAAGAAAGCTTAGAGTCACTTAGAGAAAGCAAATCTCTGGGTGTGGAATGTAGGCCTGCTAAACTCTATTTTGGTTTCAGAGTGAGAGTCATATATGGGAAGGCTTACATTCCCTCAGAGAAAGCAACGATGGCGTGGTGGTTTGTAGGCATACTAAACTCTAGTTTGGAAGAAGTAGGAGAATGATATATGGGAACGCTTACATTCGCGTAGAGAAAGCAATTATGGGGTGGCGTTTTTGTAGCCATGCTAATCTCTAGTTTGGAAGAAGTTAAGGAGTAATATATAGGAAAGGGTACAGTCATAGAAACCAACTCTCGGGGGATGTTTTGTACACCTGCAAAACTCCAGTTTGGAAGTGGGAGAGAGTCATATTGGGGACCGCGTGCATTCACTCAGAGAAATCAACGATGGGATTGTGATTTGTAGGCATAGTCAACTCTAGTTTGGAAGAAGTACGAGAATCGTATATAGGAAAGCTTACCTTCACGCAGAGAAAGCAACTATGGAGTGATGTTTGTATGCCTACTAAAATATAGTTTGGAGGAAGTTCGAGAGCCATATCTGGGTAGCTTACAGTCACTTAGAGAAAGCAACCCTAGGGGGTGTTTCGTAGGCCTGCTAAACTCTATTTTCAATGAAGTGTTAGAATAATATATGGGAACTCAGTGAAAGCAACGTTGTGGTTGTGGTTCCTAGAAGAAGCAAGAGAATCACATGTAGAACCGCTTACATTCCGGCACCGAATGCAACTATGGGGTGGTGTTTTGTAGGCTTGCAAAACTCTAGTTTGGACGAAGTTTGAGAGTCATATATAGGAAAGTTTACAGTCACGTAGAGAAAGCAACTCTCTGGGTGTGGAATGTAGAGTTATTTTGGTTGAAATAGAGTTATTTTGGTTGAAATGTGAGAGTCATATATGGGAACGCTTACATTCACTCAGAGAAAACAACGTTTGGGTGGTGGTTTGTAGGGCATACTAAACTGTAGTTTGGAAGAAGTACGAGAGTCCTATATAGGAACACTTACATTCACACAGAGAAAGCACTTATGGCGTCAGGTTTTGTAGGCATGCTAAACTGTAGTTTGGAAGAAGTTGGAGAACCTTATACAGGAAAGATTACCGTCACCCAGGGAAAGCAACTCTCGGGAGATTTTTTTGTACACATGCTAAACTCTAATTTGGATGAAGTGTGAGAGTCAAACATGGGACCGCTTACATTCCCTCAGAGAAACAACACTGGGGTGGTTTTTGTAGGCATACTAAATAGTTTGGAAGAAGTACGAGAATGATATTTGGGAACGCTTACATTCACACAGAGAAAGCAACTACGTGGTGGTGTTTTGTAAGCATGCTATAGTTTGGAAGAAGTTCCAAACCTGAACAGTCATTTAGAGAAAGCAACTCTTGGTGGGTGATTTTTAGGTCTGCTAAATTGTATTTTGAAAGAAGTACCAGAGTCATATATACTAATGCTTACATTCATGCAAAGAAAAAACCATGGGGTGATGTTTTGTGGGCATGTTAACCTGTAGTTTGGAAGAAGTTGGAGAGTCTTATTTAGGAAAGCTTACAGTCACCTAGAGAAAGCAACTCTCGGGAGAGCCTTTCTTGGCCTGCTAAACTCTACTTTGCATCAATTGTGAGAGTCAAACATGGGAATGCTTTCATTCATTCAGAGAACGCAACGTTTGGGTGGTGGTTTGTAGGCATTCTAAACTGTATTTTGGAGGAAGTACGAGAGTCATGTAT
This sequence comes from Eulemur rufifrons, assembly GCF_041146395.1. Lineage (NCBI taxonomy): Eukaryota > Metazoa > Chordata > Mammalia > Primates > Lemuridae > Eulemur > Eulemur rufifrons. The sequence continues at coordinate 1,228,677 of NW_027182838.1, read as the reverse complement.
ATGAACGCTTACATTCATGCAGAGAAAGCAACTGTGGGGTGGTTTCTAGGCATGCTAAACTCTAGTTTGGACGAAGTTTGACAATCACATATAAGAAAGCTTAGAGTCGCTTAAAGCAAATCTCTGGGTGTGGAATGTAGGTGTGCCAAACTCTATTTTGGTTTCAGAGTGAGAGTCATATATGGGAAGGCTTACATTCACTCAGAGAAAGCAACGATGGTGTGGTCGTTTGTAGGCATACTGAACTCTAGTTTGGAAGAAGTAGGAGAATGATATATGGGAACGCTTACATTCATGCAGAGAAAGCAATTATGGGGTGGCTTTTTTGTAGCCATGCAAATCTCTATTTTGCAAGAAGTTAAAGAGTAATATATAGGAAAGCGTACCGTCATTTATAGAAACCAACTTTCGGGGGATGATTTGTAGGCCTGCAAAACTCTACTTTGGAAGAAGGGGGAGAGTCATATGGGGGACTGGGTATATTCACTCGGAGAAATCAACGACGGGGTTGTGGTTTGTAGGCATACTAAACTCTAGTTTGGAAGAAGGACGAGAATCATTTATAGGAACGCTTACATTCATGCAGAGAAAGCAACTATGGAGTGATGTTTGTATGCCTACTAAACGATAGATTGGAGGATGTTCGAGAGTCATATCTGGAAAGCTTACAGTCATTTAGAGAAAGCAACTCTCTGGGGGTGGTTCGTAGGCCTGCTAAACTCTATTTTCAATGAAGTGTTCGAATCATATACAGGAACGCTTACATTCACTCAGAGAAAGCAACGTTGGGGTGGCCGTTTTTGAGCATACTAAACTCTACTTTGGAAGAGGTACGAGAGACATACATAGGAACGCTTACATTAACACAGAGAAAGCAAATACGGGGTGCTGTAGTGCAGGCATGCTAAACTATAGATTGGAAGAAGTTCGAAAGCTGACAGTCACTTAGAGAAAGCAACTCTTGGCGGGTGATTTTTAGGTCTGCTAAATTGTATTTTGAAAGACGTACAAGAGTTATATACACAAACGCTTACATTTATGCAGAGAAAGAAACTATGGGGTGATGTTTTGTTGGCATGCTAAACTGCAGTTTGAAAGGACTTCCAGAGTGTTATATAGGATAGCTACAGTCACCTAGAGAAAACAACACTCGGGACAGCTTTGCAAGCCTCTAAACACTAATTAGCAGCAATTGTGAGAGTCAAATATGGGAAAGCTTACATTCACGGAGAGAACACAACGTTTGGGTGGTGGTTTGTAGGCATAATAACTGTAGGTCGGAAGAAGTAGGAGAGTCATATATATGAACAGTTACATTCACGCAGAGAAAGAAACTGTTGGGTGGTGTATGTACGCATGTTAATCTATACTTTGGAGGAAGTTTGAGAGTCATATCTGGGGAAAATTACAGTCACATAGCTAAATCAACCATCGGGGACTGGTTTGTAGGTCTGCTAAATTCTATTTTGGAAAAAGTGATTCATATAAGGGAATGCTTATGTTCACTCAGAGAAAGCAACGATGCGGTGGTGTACTGTTGGCATGCTAAACTTTAGTTTGGAAGAAGTTCGAGAGTTTTACATAGGAAAGCTTACATTCACCTAGAGAAAGCAACTCTCAGGATGTGGTTTATAGGCCTGGTGAACTCTAATTTGGATCAAGTGTGAGAGTCATACATACGAGTTCCAAAATACAGTTTAGTATGCCTACAAACCACCAGCCTAACATTGCTTTCTCTGAGTGGATATAGGCCTTCCCTTATATGAATCTCGGACTGCTTTCAAAATGCAATTTGCCGGACCTACAAAACACCGCCCGAGAGTTGCTTTCTCTCACTATAAGCTTTCCTATATATGACTTTGGGACATAGTTTAGCATGCCAACAAAAGGCCACCCCATAGTTTGCGTGAATGTAAGCGTTCCTATGCATCACGCTCGTACTTCTTCCAAAGTATAGTACACCTACCAACCACCTCCCCAACGTTGCTTTTTCTGAGTGAATGTAAGCATTCTTTTATTCTCGTACTTCCTCCAAACTCCAGTTTAGTGTGACTAAAAATCACCACCGCAACCTTGCTTTCTCTGAGTGAATGTTAGCGTTCCCATTTAAGATTCACACTTCATCCAAAATAGAATTTAGCAGAACTACAAACCGGCCCCCAAGGGTTGCTTTCTCTGTGAGACTGTAAGCTTTCCTATTACTCTTAACTTCTTCGCAACTAGAGATTTGCATGCCTACAAAACACCACCCCATAGTTGCCCTCTCTGCGTGAATGTAAGCACTCATATATATGACTCTGCTACTTCTTCCAAAATACAGTTTAGTATGCTTACAAACAACCAACCAAACGTTGCGTTCTCTCAGAGAATGTTAGCGTTCCCAAGTATGACTGTTCCAAATGATGCAAAGTAGAGTTTAGCAGGCTTACAAACTATCTCTCGAAAGTTGCTTCCTCTGGGGGACTGTAAGCTTTCCTATAAAAGACTGTCGAACGTCTTTGAAACTACATTTCAGCACGCCAACAAAACATAACCACATAGTTTCTTTCTCAGCATAAATATAAGCGATTTTATATATGACTCTTGTACTTCTATCAAAATACAATTTAGCAGACCTCAAAATCAACCGCCAAGAGTTGCTTTCTCTAAGTCACTGTCAGCTTTCGAACTTCTTCCAAATTATATTTTATCATGCCTACAAAACACCACCCCATAGTTGCTTTCTCTGCGTCCATATAATCGTTCATATATATGACTCTCGTACTTCTTCCAAACTGGAGTTAGTATACCTACAAACCGGCACCCAAATTTACCTTTCTCTGAGTGAATGAAGCGTATCCATGTATGCCTCTTTCACTTCATCCAAATTAGAGTTTAGCGGCCCACAAACCACCTCCTGTGAGTTGCTTTCTCTAGGTGACTGTAAACTTTCCTATATAAGACTCTCGAACTTCTTCCAAACTACAGTTTAGCATGCCAACAATACAGCGCCCCATCGTTGATTTCTCTGAGTGAACATAAGCGTTCCCATATATGACTCTCACTCTTTTCCAAAATAGAATTTAGCAGACCTACACAACACCTGATGGTTCCAATTCTCTAGGTGACTTTAATTTTTCCCACATATGACTCTCGAACTTTCTCCAAACTAGATTATGATGATTACATAGACCACCCCACAGTTGCTTTCTCTGCGTGAATGTAACCGTTCATATATGACTCTCCTACTTCTTTTGAACTACAGCATTTATTCCTACAAACCATCACGACAACGTTCTTTCTGTGAGTGAATGCAAGCGTTCTCACACTTCATCCAAATTACAGTTTACCAGACCTACCAACAAACTACAGAGATTTGTTTTTCTCTGTGTCACTGTAATCTTTCCTATGTAAGGCTCTCGAACTTCTTCCAAACCACAGTTTAGCATGCCAACAAAATACGATCACAGAGTTGCTTTCTCTGCGTGAATGTAAGCATTCGTATATATGACTCTCCTACTTCCTCCAAAATACAGTTTAGAATGCTTACAAACCACCACCCAAACGTTGCGTTCTCTGAGTCAATGTAAGCGTTCCCATGTTTGACTCTCACAATTGATGCAATCTAGAATTTAGCATGCTTAGAAACAATCTCCCGAGAGTTGCTTTCTCTGGGTGACTGTAAACTTTCCTATGTAAGACTCGCGAACTTCTTCCAAACTACAGTTTAGCATGCCAACAAAACACCGCCCCATAGTTGATTTCTCTTCGTGATCATAAGCGTTCCCATATATGACTCTCATTCTTCTTCCAAAATAGAATTTAGCAGATCTACAAAATGGCCCCCGATGGTTGCTTTCTCTAAGTGACTGTAATTTTCCCCAGATATGACTCTCGAAATTCCTCCAAACTACAGATTAGCATGCATACATACGCCACCCAACAGTTGCTTTCTCTGCGTGAATGTAACCATTCATATATGACTCTCCTACTTCTTCCGAACTACAGTTATTATGCCTACAAACCACCACCCAAACGTTGTGTTCTCTGAGTGAATGTAAGCGTTCCCATGTTTGACTCTCACAATCGCTGCTTGTTAGAGTTTAGCAGGCTTGCAAAGCTCTCCTGAGTGTTGCTTTCTCTAGGTGACTGTAAGCTATCCTACATAACACTCTCGAACTTCTTCCAAACTGCAGTTTAGCATCCCCACAACACATCACCCCATAGTTTCTTTCTACGCATGAATGTAAGCGTTTGTATATAAGACTCTGACACGTCTTTCAAAATACAATTTAGCAGACTTAAAAAATCACCCGCCAAGAGTTGCTTTCTCTAAGTGACTGTCAGCTTTCGAACTTCTTCCATTCTATAGTTTAGCATGCCTGCACTACAGCACCCCGTATTTGCTTTCTCTGTGTTAATGTAAGCGTTCGTATTTATGTCTCTTGTACCTCTTCCAAAGTAGAGTTTAGTATGCTCACAAACGGCCACCCCAACGTTGCTTTCTCTGAGTGAATGTAAGCGTTCCTGTATATGATTTTAACACTTCTTTGAAAATAGAGTTTAGCAGGCCTACGAACAACCCCCTGAGAGTTTCTTTCTCTAAATGACTGTAAGCTTTCCAGATATGACTCTCGAATATCCTCCAAACTATAGTTTAGTAGGCATACACACATCACTCCATAGCTGGTTTGTCTGCGTGAATGTAACCGTTCATATATATGACTTTCCTACTTCTTCCGAACTACAATTAAGGCCACAAACTGCAACCCAAACCTTGCGTTCTGAGTGGATGTAAACCTTCCCATACTTGACTTTAAGAGTTGGTGCAAATTATCAGGCTTAGAAATCATCTCCCAAGAGTTGCTCTCTCTAGGTGACTGTAAGCTTTGCTATATAAGATTCTAAACTTCCTCCAAACTATAGTTTAGTAGGCATACAAACCTCACTCCATAGTTGCTTTCTCTGCATGAATGTAAGCGTTCCTATATATGATTCTCGTACTTTCTCCAAACTAGAGTTTAGTATGCCTACAAAACACAACCCCATCCTCGATTTCTCTGAGTCAATGTACGTGGTCCCCAATATGACTCTCCCACTTCTTCCAAAGTAGAGTTTTGCAGGCCTACCCTTCATCCCCCGAAAGTTGGTTTCTATAAATGAGTGTACGCTTTCCTATATAACTTCTTCCAAACTAGAGATTAGCATGGGTACAAAAAAGCCACCCCATAATTGCTTTCTCTGCATGAATGTAAGCGTTCCCATATATCATTTTCCTACTTCTTCCAAACTAGAGTTTAGTATGCCTACAAACCACCACACCATCGTTGCTTTCTCTGAGTGAATGTAACCCTTTCCATATATGACTCTCAATCTAAACCAAAATAGAGTTTAGCACGCCTACATTCCACACCCAGAGATTTGCTTTCTCTAAGTGACTCTAAGCTTTCTTATATGTGATTCTCAAACTTCGTCCAAACTAGAGTTTAGCACGCCTAGAAAACACCACCCCACAGTTCCTTTCTCTGCATGAATGTAAGCGTTTGAATATATGACTCTGGTACTTCTTTCAAAATACAATTTAGCAGACCTAAAAATCCACCGCCAAGAGTTGCTTTCTCTAAGTGACTGTCTGCTTTCGAACTTCTTCCAAACTATATTTTAGCAGGCCTACAAAACACCACCCCATATTTGCTTTCTCTGCGTCCATATAAGCGTTCATATATATGACTCTAGTACTTCTTCCAAACTGGAGTTAGTATACCTACAAACCGGCACCCCAATTTACCTTTCTCTGAGTGAATGAAGCGTATCCATGTATGCCTCTTTCACTTCATCCAAATTAGAGTTTAGCGGCTTACAAACCACCTCCTGTGAGTTGCTTTCTCTAGGTGACTGTAAACTTTCCTATATAAGACTTTCGAACTTCTTCCAAACTACAGTTTAGCATGCCAACAATACAGCGTCCCATCGTTGATTTCTCTGAGTCAACATAAGCGTTCCCATATATGACTCTCACTCTTTTTCCAAAATAGAATTTAGCAGACCTACACACCAGCCCCCGATTGTTCCTTTCTCTAAATGACTCTAATTTTCCCCAGATATGACTCTCGAACTTCCTCCAAACTACAGATTATGATGATTACATACGCCACTCCACAGTTGCTTTCTCTGCGTGAATGTAACCGTTCATATATGACTCTCCTACTTCTTCGAACTACAGTTGTTATTCCTACAAACCACCACGACAAAGTTCTTTCTCTGAGTGAATGCAAGCGTTCTCACACATCATCCAAATTACAGTTTAGTAGACCTACCAACAAACTACAGAGAGTTATTTTCTCTGTGTCACTGTAATCTTTCCTATATAAGGCTCTCGAACTTCTTCCAAACCACAGTTTAGCATGCCAACAAAATACGATCACAGAGTTGCTTTCTCTGCGTGAATGTAAGCATTCGTATATATGACTCTCCTACTTCCTCCAAAATACAGTTTAGAATGCTTACAAACCACCACCCAAACGTTGCGTTCTCTGAGTCAATGTAAGCGTTCCCATGTTTGACTCTCACAATTGATGCAAATTAGAGTTTAGCACGCTTAGAAACAATCTGCCGAGAGTTACTTTCTCTAGGTGACTGTAAGCTTTCTTATATAAGACTCGCGAACTTCTTCCAAACTACACTTTAGCATCCCAACGAAACACTGCCCTATCGTTGATTTCTCTGAGTGAACATAAGCGTTCCCACATATGAATTTCACTCTTCTTCCAAAATAGAATTTAGCAGATCTACAAAAAGGCCCCCGATGGTTGCTTTCTCTAAGTGACTGCAATTTTCCCCAGATATGACTCTCGAACTTCCTCCAAAGTATAGATTAACATGCGTACATACACCACCCAACAGTTTCTTTCTCTGCGTGAATGTAACCGTTCATACATATGACTCTCCTACTTCTTCCGAACTACAGTTATTATGCCTACAAACCACCACCCAAACGTTGTGTTCTCTCCGTGAATGTAAGCGTTCCCATGTTTGACTCTCACAATTACTGCTAATTAGTGTTTAGAGGCTTGTAAAGCTGTCCCGAGTGTTGCTTTCTCTAGGTGACTGTAAGCTATCCTATATAACACTCTCGAACTCCTTCCAAACTGCAGTTTAGCATGCCAACAACACATCACCCCATAGTTTCTTTCTCTGCGTGAATGTAAGCGTTTGTATATGACTCTGGTACGTCTTTCAAAATACAATTTAGCAGACCTAAAAATCACCCGCCAAGAGTTGCTTTCTCTAAGTGACTGTCAGCTTTCGAACATCTTCCAATCTATAGTTTAGCATGCCTGCATTACAGCACCCCGTATTTGCTTTCTCTGTGTTAATGTAAGCGTTCGTATTTATGTCTCTTGTACCTCTTCCAAAGTAGAGTTTAGTATGCTCAAAAACGGCCACCCCAACGTTGCTTTCTCTGAGTGAATGTAAGCGTTCCTGTATATGATTCGAACACTTCATTGAAAATAGAGTTTAGCAGGCCTACGAACCATCCCCAGAGAGTTGCTTTCTCTAAATGACTGTAAGCTTTCCAGATATGACTCTCGAACATCCTCCAAACTATAGTTTAGTAGGCATACAAACATCACTCCATAGTTGCTTTCTCTGCATGAATGTAAGCGTTCCTATATATGATTCTCGTCCTTCTTCCAAACTAGAGTTTAGTATGCCTACAAACCACAACCCCATCGTTGATTTCTCCGAGTGAATGTACCCAGTCCCCCATATGACTCTCCCCCTTCTTCCAAAGTAGAGTTTTGCAGGCCTACAAACCATCCCCCGAAAGTTGGTTTCTATAAATGACGGTACGCTTTCCTATATATTACTCTTTAACTTCTTGCAAAATAGAGATTAGCGTGGCTACAAAAAAGCCACCCCATAATTGCTTTCTCTGCATGAATGTAAGCGTTCCCATATATCATTCTCCTACTTCTTCCAAACTAGAGTTCAGTATGCCTACAAACCACCACACCATTGTTGCTTTCTCTGAGTGAATGTAAGCCTTCCCATATATGACTCTCACTCCGAAACCAAAATAGAGTTTAGCACGCCTACATTCCACACCCAGAGATTTGCTTTAAGCGACTCTAAGCTTTCTTATATGTGATTCTCAAACTTCGTCCAAACTAGAGTTTAGCATGCCTAGAAAACACCACCCCAGAGTTGCTTTCTCTGCATGAATGTAAGCGTTTGAATATATGACTCTGGTATTTCTTTCAAAATACAATTCAGCAGACCGAAAAATGAACCGCCGAGAGTTGCTTTCTCTAAGTGACTGTCTGCTTTCGAACTTCTTCCAAACTATAATTTAGCAGGAATACAAAACACCACCCCATAGTTGCTTTCTCTGCGTCCATATAAGCGTTCATATATATGACTCTAGTACTTCTTCCAAACTGGAGTTAGTATACCTACAAACCGGCACCCCAATTTACCTTTCTCTGAGTGAATGAAGCGTATCCATGTATGCCTCTTTCACTTCATCCAAATTAGAGTTTAGCAGCTTACAAACCACCTCCTGTGAGTTGCTTTCTCTAGGTGACTGTAAACTTTCCTATATAAGACTCTCGAACTTCTTCCAAACTACAGTTTAGCATGCCAACAATACAGCATCCCATCGTTGATTTCTCTGAGTCAACATAAGCGTTCCCATATATGACTCTCACTCTTCTTCCAAAATAGAATTTAGCAGACCTACACACCAGCCCCCGATTGTTCCTTTCTCTATGTGACTCTAATTTTCCCCAGATATGACTCTCGAACTTCCTCCAAACTACAGATTATGATGATTACCTACGCCACCCCACAGTTGCTTTCTCTGCGTGAATGTAACCGTTCATATATGACTCTCCTACTTCTTCGAACTACAGTTGTTATTCCTACAAACCACCACGACAAAGTTCTTTCTCTGAGTGAATGCAAGCGTTCTCACACTTCATCCAAATCACAGTTTAGCAGACCTACCAACAAACTACAGAGAGTTGTTTTCTCTGTGTCACTGTAATCTTTCCTATATAAGGCTCTCGAACTTCTTCCAAACCACAGTTTAGCATGCCAACAAAATACGACCACAGAGTTGCTTTCTCTGCGTGAATGTAAGCATTCGTATATATGACTCTCCTACTTCCTCCAAAATACAGTTTAGAATGCTTAAAAACCAGCCACCCAAACGTTGCGTTCTCTGAGTGAATGTAAGCGTTCCCATGTTTGACTCTCACAATTGCTGCTAATTAGTGTTTAGAGGCTTGTAAAACTGTCCCGAGTGTTGCTTTCTCTAGGTGACTGTAAGCTATCCTATATAACACTCTCGAACACCTTCCAAACTGCAGTTTAGCATCCCCACAACACATCACCCCATAGTTTCTTTCTCTGCATGAATGTAAGCGTTTGTATATGACTCTGGTACGTCTTTCAAAATACAATTTAGCAGACCTAAAAATCACCCGCCAAGAGTTGCTTTCTCTAAGTGACTGTCAGCTTTCGAACTTCTTCTAATCTATAGTTTAGCATGCCTGCACTACAGCACCCCGTATTTGCTTTCTCTGTGTTAATGTAAGCGTTCGTATTTATGTCTCTTGTACCTCTTCCAAAGTAGAGTTTAGTATGCTCACAAACGGCCACCCCAACGTTGCTTTCTCTGAGTGAATGTAAGCGTTCCTGTATATGATTTTAACACTTCTTTGAAAATAGAGTTTAGCAGGCCTACGAACCACCCCCTGAGAGTTTCTTTCTCTAAATGACTGTAAGCTTTCCAGATATGACTCTCGAACATCCTCCAAACTATAGTTTAGTAGGCATACACACATCACTCCATAGCTGGTTTGTCTGCGTGAATGTAACCGTTCATATATATGACTTTCCTACTTCTTCCGAACTACAATTAAGGCCACAAACTGCAACCCAAACCTTGCGTTCTGAGTGGATGTAAACCTTCCCATACTTGACTTTAAGAGTTGGTGCAAATTATCAGGCTTAGAAATCATCTCCCAAGAGTTGCTCTCTCTAGGTGACTGTAAGCTTTGCTATATAAGATTCTAAACTTCCTCCAAACTATAGTTTAGTAGGCATACAAACCTCACTCCATAGTTGCTTTCTCTGCATGAATGTAAGCGTTCCTATATATGATTCTCGTACTTTCTCCAAACTAGAGTTTAGTATGCCTACAAAACACAACCCCATCCTCGATTTCTCTGAGTCAATGTACGTGGTCCCCAATATGACTCTCCCACTTCTTCCAAAGTAGAGTTTTGCAGGCCTACCCTTCATCCCCCGAAAGTTGGTTTCTATAAATGAGTGTACGCTTTCCTATATAACTTCTTCCAAACTAGAGATTAGCATGGGTACAAAAAAGCCACCCCATAATTGCTTTCTCTGCATGAATGTAAGCATTCCCATATATCATTTTCTTACTTCTTCCAAACTAGAGTTTAGTATGCCTACAAACCACCACACCATCGTTGCTTTCTCTGAGTGAATGTAACCCTTTCCATATATGACTCTCAATCTAAACCAAAATAGAGTTTAGCACGCCTACATTCCACACCCAGAGATTTGCTTTCTCTAAGTGACTCTAAGCTTTCTTATATGTGATTCTCAAACTTCGTCCAAACTAGAGTTTAGCACGCCTAGAAAACACCACCCCACAGTTCCTTTCTCTGCATGAATGTAAGCGTTTGAATATATGACTCTGGTACTTCTTTCAAAATACAATTTAGCAGACCTAAAAATCCACCGCCAAGAGTTGCTTTCTCTAAGTGACTGTCTGCTTTCGAACTTCTTCCAAACTATATTTTAGCAGGCCTACAAAACACCACCCCATATTTGCTTTCTCTGCGTCCATATAAGCGTTCATATATATGACTCTAGTACTTCTTCCAAACTGGAGTTAGTATACCTACAAACCGGCACCCCAATTTACCTTTCTCTGAGTGAATGAAGCGTATCCATGTATGCCTCTTTCACTTCATCCAAATTAGAGTTTAGCGGCCCACAAACCACCTCCTGTGAGTTGCTTTCTCTAGGTGACTGTAAACTTTCCTATATAAGACTTTCGAACTTCTTCCAAACTACAGTTTAGCATGCCAACAATACAGCGTCCCATCGTTGATTTCTCTGAGTCAACATAAGCGTTCCCATATATGACTCTCACTCTTTTTCCAAAATAGAATTTAGCAGACCTACACACCAGCCCCCGATTGTTCCTTTCTCTAAATGACTCTAATTTTCCCCAGATATGACTCTCGAACTTCCTCCAAACTACAGATTATGATGATTACCTACGCCACTCCACAGTTGCTTTCTCTGCGTGAATGTAACCGTTCATATATGACTCTCCTACTACTTCGAACTACAGTTGTTATTCCTACAAACCACCACGACAAAGTTCTTTCTCTGAGTGAATGCAAGCGTTCTCACACATCATCCAAATTACAGTTTAGTAGACCTACCAACAAACTACAGAGAGTTGTTTTCTCTGTGTCACTGTAATCTTTCCTATATAAGGCTCTCGAACTTCTTCCAAACCACAGTTTAGCATGCCAACAAAATACGATCACAGAGTTGCTTTCTCTGCGTGAATGTAAGCATTCGTATTATGACTCTCCTACTTCCTCCAAAATACAGTTTAGAATGCTTACAAACCACCACCCAAACGTTGCGTTCTCTGAGTCAATGTAAGCGTTCCCATGTTTGACTCTCACAATTGATGCAAATTAGAGTTTAGCACGCTTAGAAACAATCTGCCGAGAGTTACTTTCTCTAGGTGACTGTAAGCTTTCTTATATAAGACTCGCGAACTTCTTCCAAACTACACTTTAGCATCCCAACGAAACACTGCCCTATCGTTGATTTCTCTGAGTGAACATAAGCGTTCCCACATATGAATTTCACTCTTCTTCCAAAATAGAATTTAGGCCGGGCGCGGTGGCTCACGCCTGTAATCCTAGCACTCTGGGAGGCCGAGGTGGGCGGATCGTTTGAGCTCAGGAGTTCGAGACCAGCCTGAGCAAGAGCGAGACCCCACCTCTACTAAAAATAGAAAGAAATTATATGGACAGCTAAAAATATATATAGAAAAAATTAGCCGGGCATGGTGGCGCATGCCTGTAGTCCCAGCTACTCGGGAGGCTGAGACAGGAGGATCGCTTGAGCTCAGGAGTCTGAGGTTGCTGTGAGCTAGGCTGATGCCACGGCACTCACTCTAGCCTGGGCAACAGAGTGAGACTCTGTCTCAAAAAAAAAAAAAAAAAAATAGAATTTAGCAGATCTACAAAACGGCCCCCGATTGTTGCTTTCTCTAAGTGACTGCAATTTTCCCCAGATATGACTCTCGAACTTCCTCCAAAGTATAGATTAACATGCGTACATACACCACCCAACAGTTTCTTTCTCTGCGTGAATGTAACCGTTCATACATATGACTCTCCTACTTCTTAGGGTAAAGGTTAAGCGTTAGGGTTAGGGATTAGTGATTAGGGATTTTGGTTAGTGTTAGGGTTAGCGGTTAGGAGTTAGTGTTTTATGAAGGGGTATGGTTAGAATTAGGATTGGGGTTAGAGTTAGGGTGAGGTATAGGGGTTAGGTTTAGGGTAAAAGGATAGGATTAGGGTTACGGGTTGGGCTTAGGTTTAGGGTTAAAGTTTACTGCTAGGGTAAGGGATAGGGTTCAGGGTTAGCTTTAGGGGTTCTGGATAGGGTTAGGTGTTAGGTTAGTGTCAGGGTTAGGTCTAGTCGTGAGGGTAAGGTTTAGGGTTAGCTTTAAGAGCTAGGGTTACGTTTAATGGTTAGGATTAGGATTAGGGTTAAGGGTTAGGGTAAGGCTTAGGGGTTAGGGTGAAGGGTTAGGGTCAAGGGTTAGGGTTTTTGTTAGGCATAGCGTTGGGGTTAGAAGTAAGGGTTACTGTCAGTGTTAGGGTTGTAGGTAGGGTTACGGTTAGGGTTAGCGGTTTAGAATTAGGGTTAGGGATTAGGTGTCACAGTGATGACTAGGAGATAGGGTTAGAATTATGGGATAGGGGTTGTTCTCAGGAAATGGGTTATGCATTAACGTTAGGATAAGAGGTTAAAGTTAGGCGCACGGTGAGGTTTACGTGTTAAGGGGAGAAATAGGAACAGGGTTGGGTTGTTATGTTCAGGGTTAGGGTTATCTGTTAAAGGTATTGTTTATGCTTAGCGCACGGGCCCTGTCTGCATTAGGCGGGCGGGGGGAGTTTAGGGGGCTGGGATTGTACCCAGGAACCCACTCTATCATACTTTGGGTATGGGCCCGTGGGTTTCATGCAGGACACAGTGGTAGAGCCTCCTTTCACGCATGGCATGGGAGGATTGCAGGCTTTCTAAACTATAAGAAAGCAAGAAGTCTGAGAATTAGATTTAGGGTTAGGATTCTGGTTAGGGTTAAGGATGAAGTTTAGTGTTAGGGTGAGGGCTTAGGGTTAGGGCTTAGGGTTAGGGTTAAAGGTTACTCTTAGGTTTAACGGTTACACTTTGGTTTAGGGTTGAGGTTTACGGTTAGGGTTAAGATGAGGGGTTAGGGTTTGGTACAGGGTTAGGGTTAAGTGTTAGGTTTAGGGTTGAAGATTAGGATTAGGGTTAGGATTAAAGGTTAGCGTGAGAGTTAACGCTTAGGGTTAAGGTTAAGAGTTAGGGTTTAGGGTTAGGGTTAGGGTTAGTTTTAGGGTTAGAGTTATGTGCTACGGTTCGTGTTAGAGGTTAGGGTTAGGTTTACTGGTCACGGTTAGGGTTACGTTTAGGGGGTAGCATTAGGGTTAGGGTTAGGGTTAAGGGATAGGATTAGGGATAAGTGTTGGGCTTAGGGTTAGGGTTTAGTGTTAGGGTTATCATTAAGGATTAGGGGTAGGGTTAGGGTTAAATGCTTGGGTGCGGGTAATGGTTAGGGTCAGGGTTAAGGTTCATGGATAGGGTTAGTGTTAAGGGTTACGGGTAGGTTTAGGGTTCAGGGTTAGAGTTAGCATTAGGGCTTAAGGTTAAGATTAGGCGGTAGGTTAGATTTAGGGTTAGATCTAGGCGTTCGGGTAAGGGCTAGCGTTAGGGTTAAGAGATAGGGTTAGGTTTAATGCTTAGGATTAGGGTTAGGGTTTGGGGTTAAAGTAAGTGTTAGGGGTTAGGTTTAAGGATCAAAGGTTAGGGTTATTTTTAGCTGTAGTGTTAGGGTTAGGGATAAGGGATCCCATTAGCATTAAGGGTCTTCCTTACTGTAGGGTTAAGGGTTAGGCTTAGAGTTAAAGGTTAAGGTTAGGGTCAGTGTTAAGATTTAGGGTGAGGGTTAACGGTTAGGGTAAAGGTTAAGCGTTAGGGTTAGGGATTAGTGATTAGGGTTTTTGGTTAGTGTTAGGGTTAGCGGTTAGGAGTTATTGTTTTATGAAGGGGTATGGTTAGAATTAGGATTGGGGTTAGAGTTAGGGTGAGGTATAGGTGTTAGGTTTAGGGGTTAGTTTTAGGGTAAAAGGAAAGGATTAGGGTTACGGGTTGGGCTTAGGTTTAGGGTTAAAGTTTACTGCTAGGGTTAGGGATAGGGTTCAGGGTTAGCTTTAGGGGTTCTGGTTAGGGTTAGGTGTTAGGATAGTGTCAGGGTTAGGTCTAGTCGTGAGGGTAAGGTTTAGGGTTAGCTTTAAGAGCTAGGGTTAGGTTTAATGGTTAGGATTAGGATTAGGGTTAAGGGTTAGTGTAAGGCTTAGGGGTTAGGGTGAAGGGTTAGGGTTTTTATTAGGCATAGCGTTGGGGTTAGAAGTAAGGGTTACTGTCAGTGTTAGGGTTGTAGGTAGGGTTACGGTTAGGGTTAGCGGTTTAGAATTAGGGTTAGGGATTAGGTGTCACAGTGATGACTAGGAGATAGGGTTAGAATTATGGGATAGGGGTTGTTCTCAGGAAATGGGTTATGCATTAAGGTTAGGATAAGTGGTTAAAGTTAGGCGCACGGTGAGGTTTACGTGTTAAGGGGAGAAATAGGAACAGGGTTGGGTGTTATGTTCAGGGTTAGGGTTATCTGTTAAAGGTATTGTTTATGCTTAGCGCACGGGCCTTGTCTGCATTGGGCGGGCAGGGGGAGTTTAGGGGGCTGGGATTGTACCCGGGAACCCACTCTATCATACTCTGGGTATGGGCCCGTGGGTTTCATGCAGGACGCAGTGGTAGAGCCTCCTTTCACGCATGGCATGGGAGGATTGCAGGCTTTCTAAACTCTAAGAAAGCAAGAGGTCTGAGAATTAGATTTAGGGTTAGGATTATGGTTAGGGTTAAGGATGAAGTTTAGTGTTAGGGTGAGGGCTTAGGGTTAGGGCTTAGGGTTAGGGTTAAAGGTTACTCTTAGGTTTGACGGTTACACTTTGGTTTAGGGTTGAGGTTTACGGTTAGGGTTAAGATGAGGGGTTAGGGTTTGGTACAGGGTTAGGGTTAAGTGTTAGGTTTAGGGTTGAAGACTAGGATTAGGGTTAGGATTAAAGGTTAGCGTGAGAGTTAACTCTTAGTGTTAAGGTTAAGAGTTAGGGTTTAGGGTTTAGGTTTAGGGTTAGGGTTAGTTTTAGAGTTAGAGTTATGTGCTATGGTTTGTGTTAGAGGTTAGGGTTAGGTTTACTGGTCACGGCTAGGGTTAGGTTTAGGGGGTAGCATTAGGGTTAGGCTTATGGTTAGGGTTAAGGATAGGATTAGTGATAAGTGTTGGGCTTACGGTTAGGGTTTAGTGTTAGGGTTATCATTAAGGACTAGGGGTAGGGTCAGGGTTAAATTCTTGGGTGCGGGTAATGGTTAGGGTCAGGGTTAAGGTTCACGGATAGGGTTAGTGTTAAGGGTTACGGGTAGGTTTAGGGTTTAGGGTTAGAGTTAGGGTTAGGGTTAGGATTAGGGGTTAGGGTTAGGGTCAGGGTCAGGGCTGGGGTTAGGGGTTAGGGTTAGGGGTTAGGGTTAGGGTTAGGGGTTAGGTTTAGGGTTAGGGTTAGGGGGGTTAGGGTTATGGTTGGGGTTGGGGTTAGGGTTAGGGGTTAGGGTTAGGGTTAGGGGTTAGGGTTAGGGTTAGGGTTCGGGTTCGGGTTCGGGTTAGGGTTAGGGTGGGGTTAGGGTTAGGGTTGGGTTAGGGTTAGGGTAGGGGTAGGGGTAGGGGTAGGGTTAGGGGTTAGCGTTAGGATTAGGGGTTAGGCTCAGGGTCAGTGTCAGGGTCAGGGTTAGGGGTTAGGTTTAGGGTTAGGGTTGGGGTTGTCGTCGGGGTTATGGTTAGGGTTAGGGTTAGGGGTTAGGGTTAGGGTTAGGTGTTAGTGTTAGGGGTTAGGGGTTAGGGTTAGGGGTTAGGGTTAGGATTAGGGGTTAAGGTTAGTGGTTAGGTTTAGGGTTAGGGTTAGGGGTAGGGTTAGGGGTTAGGGGTAGGGTTAAGGATTAGGGTTAGGGTTAGGGGTAGCGGTAGGGGTAGGGTTAGGGGTTAGGGTTAGGTGTAGGGGTAGGGGTAGGGGTTAGGGTTAGGGTTAGGGGTTATGGTTAGGGTTAAGGTTTGGGGTTAGGGTTAGGGGTTAGGGTTAGGGGTTAGGGTTATGGTTAGGTTTAGGGTTGGGTTAGGGTTGGGGTTGGGGTTGGGGTTAGGGTTAGTGTTAGGGGTTAGGGTTAGAGGTTAGAGTTAGGGGTTAGGGTTAGGGTTAGGGTTAGGGCTTAGGGTTAGGGTTAGGGGTTAGGGTTAGGGTTAGGGGTTAGGGTTAGGGTAGGTTTAGGGTTAGGGTTAGGGGTGAGGGTTAGGGGTTAGGGTTAAGGTTAGGGGTTAGGGTTAGGGTTAGGGTTTGGGATTAGGGTTAGGGTTAGGGGTTAGGGTTAGGGGTGAGGGTTAGGGTTAGGGTTAGGGTCAGGGTTTGGGTTAGGGGTTAGGGTTAGGGGTTAGGGTTAGGGTTAGGGGTTACGGTTAGGGTTAGGGGTTAGGGTTAGGGTTAGGGGTTAGGGTTAGGGGTTAGGGTTAGTGTAGGGTTAGGGATAGGGGTTAGGGTTAGGGGTTAGGGTTAGGGTTAGGGGTTAGGGTTAGGGTTAGGGTTAGTGTTAGGGTTAGGGTCAGGGTTCGGGTTAGGGTGAAGGGTTAGGGGTTAGGGTTAGGGTTTTTATTAGGCATAGCGTTGGGGTTAGAAGTAAGGGTTACTGTCAGTGTTAGGGTTGTAGGTAGGGTTACGGTTAGGGTTAGCGGTTTAGAATTAGGGTTAGGGATTAGGTGTCACAGTGATCACTAGGAGATAGGGTTAGAATTATGGGATAGGGGTTGTTCTCAGGAAATGGGTTATGCATTAACGTTAGGATAAGAGGTTAAAGTTAGGCGCACGGTGAGGTTTACGTGTTAAGGGGAGAAATAGGAACAGGGTTGGGTGTTATGTTCAGGGTTAGGGTTATCTGTTAAAGGTATTGTTTATGCTTAGCGCACGGGCCCTGTCTGCATTGGGCGGGCGGGGGGAGTTTAGGGGGCTGGGATTGTACCCGGGAACCCACTCTATCATACTCTGGGTATGGGCCCGTGGGTTTCATGCAGGACACAGTGGTAGAGCCTCCTTTCACGCATCGCATGGGAGGATTGCAGGCTTTCTAAACTCTAAGAAAGCAAGAAGTCTGAGAATTAGATTTAGGGTTAGCATTCTGGTTAGGGTTAAGGATGAAGTTTAGTGTTAGGGTGAGGGCTTAGGGTCAGGGATTAGGGTTAGGGTTAAAGGTTACTCTTAGGTTTAACGGTTACACTTTGGTTTAGGGTTGAGGTTTACGGTTAGGGTTAAGATGAGGGGTTAGGGTTTGGTACAGGGTTAGGGTTAAGTGTTAGGTTTAGGGTTGAAGATTAGGATTAGGGTTAGGATTAAAGTTTAGCGTGAGAGTTAACGCTTAGGGTTAAGGTTAAGAGTTAGGGTTTAGAGTTAGAGTTAGGGTTAGTTTTAGGGTTAGAGTTATGTGCTATGGTTTGTGTTAGAGGTTAGGGTTAGGTTTACTGGTCACGGTTAGGGTTACGTTTAGGGGGTAGCATTAGGGTTAGGGTTAGGGTTAAGGGATAGGATTAGGGATAAGTGTTGGGCTTAGGGTTAGGGTTTAGTGTTAGGGTTAGCAGTAAGGATTAGGGTTAGGGTCAAGGTTAAATGCTTGGGTGCGGGTAATGGTTAGGGTCAGGGTTAAGGTTCACGGATAGGGTTAGTGTTAAGGGTTACGGGTAGGTTTAGGGTTCAGGGTTAGAGTTAGCATTAGGGCTTAAGGTTAGGATTAGGCGGTAGGTTAGACTTAGGGTTAGATCTAGGCCTTAGGGTAAGGGCTAGCGTTAGGGTTAAGAGATAGGGTTAGGTTTAATGCTTAGGATTAGGGTTAGGGTTTGGGGTTAAAGTAAGTGTTAGGGGTTAGGTTTAAGGATCAAAGGTTAGGGTTTTTTTTAGCTGTAGTGTTAGGGTTAGGGATAAGGGATCCCATTAGCATTAAGGGTCTTCCTTACTGTAGGGTTAAGGGTTAGGCTTAGAGTTAAAGGTTAAGGTTAGGGTCAGTGTTAAGATTTAGGGTGAGGGTTAACGGTTAGGGTAAAGGTTAAGCGTTAGGGTTAGGGATTAGTGATTAGGGTTTTTGGTTAGTGTTAGGGTTAGCGGTTAGGAGTTAGTGTTTTATGAAGGGGTATGGTTAGAATTAGGATTGGGGTTAGAGTTAGGGTGAGGTATAGGGGTTAGGTTTAGGGGTTAGTTTTAGGGTAAAAGGATAGGATTAGGGTTACGGGTTGGGCTTAGGTTTAGGGTTAAAGTTTACTGCTAGGGTTAGGGATAGGGTTCAGGGTTAGCTTTAGGGGTTCTGGTTAGGGTTAGGTGTTAGGTTAGTGTCAGGGTTAGGTCTAGTCGTGAGGGTAAGGTTTAGGGTTAGCTTTAAGAGCTAGGGTTAGGTTTAATGGTTAGGATTAGGATTAGTGTTAAGGGTTAGGGTAAGGCTTAGGGGTTAGGATGAAGGGTTAGGGTCAAGGGTTAGGGTTTTTGTTAGGCATAGCGTTGGGGTTAGAAGTAAGGGTTACTGTCAGTGTCAGGTTTGTAGGTAGGGTTACGGTTAGGGTTAGCGGTTTAGAATTAGGGTTAGGGATTAGGTGTCACAGTGATGACTAGGAGATAGGGTTAGAATTATGGGATAGGGGTTGTTCTCAGGAAATGGGTTATGCATTAAGGTTAGGATAAGAGGTTAAAGTTAGGCGCACGGTGAGGTTTACGTGTTAAGGGGAGAAATAGGAACAGGGTTGGGTGTTATGTTCAGGGTTAGGGTTATCTGTTAAAGGTATTGTTTATGCTTAGTGCTCGGGCCCTGTCTGCATTGGGCGGGCGGGGGGAGTTTAGGGGGCTGGGATTGTACCCGGGAACCCACTCTATCATACACTGGGTATGAGCCCGTGGGTTTCATGCAGGACGCAGTGGTAGAGCCTCCTTTCACGCATGGCATGGGAGGATTGCAGGCTTTCTAAACTCTAAGAAAGCAAGAAGTCTGAGAATTAGATTTAGGGTTAGGATTATGGTTAGGGTTAAGGATGAAGTTTAGTGTTAGGGTGACGGCTTAGGGTCAGGGCTTAGGGTTAGGGTTAAAGGTTACTCTTAGGTTTAACGGTTACACTTTGGTTTAGGGTTGAGGTTTACGGTTAGGGTTAAGATGAGGGATTAGGGTTTGGTACAGGGTTAGGGTTAAGTGTTAGGTTTAGGGTTGAATACTAGGATTAGGATTAGGATTAAAGGTTAGCGTGAGAGTTAACTCTCAGTGTTAAGGTTAAGAGTTAGGGTTTAGGGTTTAGGTTTAGGGTTAGGGTTAGTTTTAGTGTTAGAGTTATGTGCTATGGTTTGTGTTAGAGGTTAGGGTTAGGTTTACTGGTCACGGCTAGGGTTAGGTTTAGGGGGTAGCATTAGGGTTAGGCTTATGGTTAGGGTTAAGGGATAGGATTAGGGATAAATGTTGGGCTTACGGTTAGGGTTTAGTGTTAGGGTTATCATTAAGGATTAGGGGTAGGGTCAGGGTTAAATGCTTGGGTGCGGGTAATGGTTAGGGTCAGGGTTAAGGTTCACGGATAGGGTTAGTGTTAAGGGTTACGGGTAGGTTTAGGGTTTAGGGTTAGAGTTAGGGTTAGGGTTAGGATTAGGGGTTAGGGTTAGGGTCAGGGTCAGGGGTTAGGGGTTAGGGTTAGGGGTTAGGGTTAGGGTTAGGGGTTAGGGTTAGGGTTAGGGGGGTTAGGGTTATGGTTGGGGTTGGGGTTAGGGTTAGGGGTTAGGGTTAGGGTTAGGGGTTAGGGTTAGGGTTAGGGTTCGGGTTCGGGTTAGGGTTAGGGTGGTGTTAGGGTTAGGGTTGGGTTAGGGTTAGGGTTAGGGTAGGGGTAGGGGTAGGGGTAGGGTTAGGGGTTAGCGTTAGTATTGGGGATAGGCTCAGGGTCAGGGTCAGGGTCAGGGTTAGGGGTTAGGTTTAGGGTTAGGGTTGGGGTTGGGGTCGGGGTTATGGTTAGGGTTAGGGTTAGGGGTTAGGGTTAGGGTTAGGTGTTAGTGTTAGGGGTTAGGGGTTAGGGTTAGGGGTTAGGGTTAGGATTAGGGGTTAAGGTTAGTGGTTAGGTTTAGGGTTAGTGTTAGGGGTAGGGTTAGGGGTTAGGGGTAGGGTTAGGGATTAGGGTTAGGGTTAGGGGTAGGGGTAGGGGTAGGGTTAGGGGTTAGCGTTAGGGGTAGGGGTAGGGGTAGGGGTTAGGGTTAGGGTTAGGGGTTATGGTTAGGGTTAGGGTTTGGGGTTAGGGTTAGGGTTTAGGGTTAGGGGTTAGGGTTATGGTTAGGTTTAGGGTTGGGTTAGGGTTGGGGTTGGGGTTGGGGTTAGGGTTAGGGTTAGGGGTTAGGGTTAGGGGTTAGAGTTAGGGGTTAGGGTTAGGGTTAGGGCTTAGGGTTAGGGTTAGGGGTTAGGGTTAGGGTTAGGGGTTAGGGTTAGGGTAGGTTTAGGGTTAGGGTTAGGGGTGAGGGTTAGGGGTTAGGGTTAAGGTTAGGGGTTAGGGTTAGGGTTAGGGTTTGGGATTAGGGTTAGGGTTAGGGGTTAGGGTTAGGGGTGAGGGTTAGGGTTAGGGTTAGGGTCAGGTTTCGGGTTAGGGGTAGGGTTAGGGGTTAGGGTTAGGGTTAGGGGTTACGGTTAGGGTTAGGGGTTAGGGTTAGGGTTAGGGGTTAGGGTTAGGGGTTAGGATTAGAGTAGGGTTAGGGATAGGGGTCAGGGTTAGGGGTTAGGGTTAGGGTTAGGGGTTAGGGTTAGGGTTAGGGTTAGTGTTAGGGTTAGGGTCAGGGTTCGGGTTAGAGGTTAGGGTTAGGGGTTAGGGTTAGGGTTAGGGTCAGGGTCAGGGGTTAGGGTTAGGGTTAGGGGTTAGAGTTAGGGGTTAGGGTTATGGTTAGGTTTAGGGTTGGGTTAGGGTTGGGGTTGGGGTTGGGGTTAGGGTTAGTGTTAGGGGTTAGGGTTAGAGGTTAGAGTTAGGGGTTAGGGTTAGGGTTAGGGTTAGGGCTTAGGGTTAGGGTTAGGGGTTAGGGTTAGGGTTAAGGTTTGGGGTTAGGGTTAGGGGTTAGGGTTAGGGGTTAGGGTTATGGTTAGGTTTAGGGTTGGGTTAGGGTTGGGGTTGGGGTTGGGGTTAGGGTTAGTGTTAGGGGTTAGGGTTAGAGGTTAGAGTTAGGGGTTAGGGTTAGGGTTAGGGTTAGGGCTTAGGGTTAGGGTTAGGGGTTAGGGTTAGGGTTAGGGGTTAGGGTTAGGGTAGGTTTAGGGTTAGGGTTAGGGGTGAGGGTTAGGGGTTAGGGTTAAGGTTAGGGGTTAGGGTTAGGGTTAGGGTTTGGGATTAGGGTTAGGGTTAGGGGTTAGGGTTAGGGGTGAGGGTTAGGGTTAGGGTTAGGGTCAGGGTTTGGGTTAGGGGTTAGGGTTAGGGGTTAGGGTTAGGGTTAGGGGTTACGGTTAGGGTTAGGGGTTAGGGTTAGGGTTAGGGGTTAGGGTTAGGGGTTAGGGTTAGTGTAGGGTTAGGGATAGGGGTTAGGGTTAGGGGTTAGGGTTAGGGTTAGGGGTTAGGGTTAGGGTTAGGGTTAGTGTTAGGGTTAGGGTCAGGGTTCGGGTTAGGGTGAAGGGTTAGGGGTTAGGGTTAGGGTTTTTATTAGGCATAGCGTTGGGGTTAGAAGTAAGGGTTACTGTCAGTGTTAGGGTTGTAGGTAGGGTTACGGTTAGGGTTAGCGGTTTAGAATTAGGGTTAGGGATTAGGTGTCACAGTGATCACTAGGAGATAGGGTTAGAATTATGGGATAGGGGTTGTTCTCAGGAAATGGGTTATGCATTAACGTTAGGATAAGAGGTTAAAGTTAGGCGCACGGTGAGGTTTACGTGTTAAGGGGAGAAATAGGAACAGGGTTGGGTGTTATGTTCAGGGTTAGGGTTATCTGTTAAAGGTATTGTTTATGCTTAGCGCACGGGCCCTGTCTGCATTGGGCGGGCGGGGGGAGTTTAGGGGGCTGGGATTGTACCCGGGAACCCACTCTATCATACTCTGGGTATGGGCCCGTGGGTTTCATGCAGGACACAGTGGTAGAGCCTCCTTTCACGCATCGCATGGGAGGATTGCAGGCTTTCTAAACTCTAAGAAAGCAAGAAGTCTGAGAATTAGATTTAGGGTTAGCATTCTGGTTAGGGTTAAGGATGAAGTTTAGTGTTAGGGTGAGGGCTTAGGGTCAGGGATTAGGGTTAGGGTTAAAGGTTACTCTTAGGTTTAACGGTTACACTTTGGTTTAGGGTTGAGGTTTACGGTTAGGGTTAAGATGAGGGGTTAGGGTTTGGTACAGGGTTAGGGTTAAGTGTTAGGTTTAGGGTTGAAGATTAGGATTAGGGTTAGGATTAAAGTTTAGCGTGAGAGTTAACGCTTAGGGTTAAGGTTAAGAGTTAGGGTTTAGAGTTAGAGTTAGGGTTAGTTTTAGGGTTAGAGTTATGTGCTATGGTTTGTGTTAGAGGTTAGGGTTAGGTTTACTGGTCACGGTTAGGGTTACGTTTAGGGGGTAGCATTAGGGTTAGGGTTAGGGTTAAGGGATAGGATTAGGGATAAGTGTTGGGCTTAGGGTTAGGGTTTAGTGTTAGGGTTAGCAGTAAGGATTAGGGTTAGGGTCAAGGTTAAATGCTTGGGTGCGGGTAATGGTTAGGGTCAGGGTTAAGGTTCACGGATAGGGTTAGTGTTAAGGGTTACGGGTAGGTTTAGGGTTCAGGGTTAGAGTTAGCATTAGGGCTTAAGGTTAGGATTAGGCGGTAGGTTAGACTTAGGGTTAGATCTAGGCCTTAGGGTAAGGGCTAGCGTTAGGGTTAAGAGATAGGGTTAGGTTTAATGCTTAGGATTAGGGTTAGGGTTTGGGGTTAAAGTAAGTGTTAGGGGTTAGGTTTAAGGATCAAAGGTTAGGGTTTTTTTTAGCTGTAGTGTTAGGGTTAGGGATAAGGGATCCCATTAGCATTAAGGGTCTTCCTTACTGTAGGGTTAAGGGTTAGGCTTAGAGTTAAAGGTTAAGGTTAGGGTCAGTGTTAAGATTTAGGGTGAGGGTTAACGGTTAGGGTAAAGGTTAAGCGTTAGGGTTAGGGATTAGTGATTAGGGTTTTTGGTTAGTGTTAGGGTTAGCGGTTAGGAGTTAGTGTTTTATGAAGGGGTATGGTTAGAATTAGGATTGGGGTTAGAGTTAGGGTGAGGTATAGGGGTTAGGTTTAGGGGTTAGTTTTAGGGTAAAAGGATAGGATTAGGGTTACGGGTTGGGCTTAGGTTTAGGGTTAAAGTTTACTGCTAGGGTTAGGGATAGGGTTCAGGGTTAGCTTTAGGGGTTCTGGTTAGGGTTAGGTGTTAGGTTAGTGTCAGGGTTAGGTCTAGTCGTGAGGGTAAGGTTTAGGGTTAGCTTTAAGAGCTAGGGTTAGGTTTAATGGTTAGGATTAGGATTAGTGTTAAGGGTTAGGGTAAGGCTTAGGGGTTAGGATGAAGGGTTAGGGTCAAGGGTTAGGGTTTTTGTTAGGCATAGCGTTGGGGTTAGAAGTAAGGGTTACTGTCAGTGTCAGGTTTGTAGGTAGGGTTACGGTTAGGGTTAGCGGTTTAGAATTAGGGTTAGGGATTAGGTGTCACAGTGATGACTAGGAGATAGGGTTAGAATTATGGGATAGGGGTTGTTCTCAGGAAATGGGTTATGCATTAAGGTTAGGATAAGAGGTTAAAGTTAGGCGCACGGTGAGGTTTACGTGTTAAGGGGAGAAATAGGAACAGGGTTGGGTGTTATGTTCAGGGTTAGGGTTATCTGTTAAAGGTATTGTTTATGCTTAGTGCTCGGGCCCTGTCTGCATTGGGCGGGCGGGGGGAGTTTAGGGGGCTGGGATTGTACCCGGGAACCCACTCTATCATACACTGGGTATGAGCCCGTGGGTTTCATGCAGGACGCAGTGGTAGAGCCTCCTTTCACGCATGGCATGGGAGGATTGCAGGCTTTCTAAACTCTAAGAAAGCAAGAAGTCTGAGAATTAGATTTAGGGTTAGGATTATGGTTAGGGTTAAGGATGAAGTTTAGTGTTAGGGTGACGGCTTAGGGTCAGGGCTTAGGGTTAGGGTTAAAGGTTACTCTTAGGTTTAACGGTTACACTTTGGTTTAGGGTTGAGGTTTACGGTTAGGGTTAAGATGAGGGATTAGGGTTTGGTACAGGGTTAGGGTTAAGTGTTAGGTTTAGGGTTGAATACTAGGATTAGGATTAGGATTAAAGGTTAGCGTGAGAGTTAACTCTCAGTGTTAAGGTTAAGAGTTAGGGTTTAGGGTTTAGGTTTAGGGTTAGGGTTAGTTTTAGTGTTAGAGTTATGTGCTATGGTTTGTGTTAGAGGTTAGGGTTAGGTTTACTGGTCACGGCTAGGGTTAGGTTTAGGGGGTAGCATTAGGGTTAGGCTTATGGTTAGGGTTAAGGGATAGGATTAGGGATAAATGTTGGGCTTACGGTTAGGGTTTAGTGTTAGGGTTATCATTAAGGATTAGGGGTAGGGTCAGGGTTAAATGCTTGGGTGCGGGTAATGGTTAGGGTCAGGGTTAAGGTTCACGGATAGGGTTAGTGTTAAGGGTTACGGGTAGGTTTAGGGTTTAGGGTTAGAGTTAGGGTTAGGGTTAGGATTAGGGGTTAGGGTTAGGGTCAGGGTCAGGGGTTAGGGGTTAGGGTTAGGGGTTAGGGTTAGGGTTAGGGGTTAGGGTTAGGGTTAGGGGGGTTAGGGTTATGGTTGGGGTTGGGGTTAGGGTTAGGGGTTAGGGTTAGGGTTAGGGGTTAGGGTTAGGGTTAGGGTTCGGGTTCGGGTTAGGGTTAGGGTGGGGTTAGGGTTAGGGTTGGGTTAGGGTTAGGGTTAGGGTAGGGGTAGGGGTAGGGGTAGGGTTAGGGGTTAGCGTTAGTATTGGGGATAGGCTCAGGGTCAGGGTCAGGGTCAGGGTTAGGGGTTAGGTTTAGGGTTAGGGTTGGGGTTGGGGTCGGGGTTATGGTTAGGGTTAGGGTTAGGGGTTAGGGTTAGGGTTAGGTGTTAGTGTTAGGGGTTAGGGGTTAGGGTTAGGGGTTAGGGTTAGGATTAGGGGTTAAGGTTAGTGGTTAGGTTTAGGGTTAGTGTTAGGGGTAGGGTTAGGGGTTAGGGGTAGGGTTAGGGATTAGGGTTAGGGTTAGGGGTAGGGGTAGGGGTAGGGTTAGGGGTTAGCGTTAGGGGTAGGGGTAGGGGTAGGGGTTAGGGTTAGGGTTAGGGGTTATGGTTAGGGTTAGGGTTTGGGGTTAGGGTTAGGGTTTAGGGTTAGGGGTTAGGGTTATGGTTAGGTTTAGGGTTGGGTTAGGGTTGGGGTTGGGGTTGGGGTTAGGGTTAGGGTTAGGGGTTAGGGTTAGGGGTTAGAGTTAGGGGTTAGGGTTAGGGTTAGGGCTTAGGGTTAGGGTTAGGGGTTAGGGTTAGGGTTAGGGGTTAGGGTTAGGGTAGGTTTAGGGTTAGGGTTAGGGGTGAGGGTTAGGGGTTAGGGTTAAGGTTAGGGGTTAGGGTTAGGGTTAGGGTTTGGGATTAGGGTTAGGGTTAGGGGTTAGGGTTAGGGGTGAGGGTTAGGGTTAGGGTTAGGGTCAGGTTTCGGGTTAGGGGTAGGGTTAGGGGTTAGGGTTAGGGTTAGGGGTTACGGTTAGGGTTAGGGGTTAGGGTTAGGGTTAGGGGTTAGGGTTAGGGGTTAGGATTAGAGTAGGGTTAGGGATAGGGGTCAGGGTTAGGGGTTAGGGTTAGGGTTAGGGGTTAGGGTTAGGGTTAGGGTTAGTGTTAGGGTTAGGGTCAGGGTTCGGGTTAGAGGTTAGGGTTAGGGGTTAGGGTTAGGGTTAGGGTCAGGGTCAGGGGTTAGGGTTAGGGTTAGGGGTTAGAGTTAGGGTTAGGAGTTAGGGGTTAGGGTCAGGGTCAGGGTCAGGGGTTAGGGTTAGGGTTAGAGGTAAGGGTTACCGTTAGGGTTTAGGGGTTAGGGTTAGGGGTTAGGGTTAGGGTTGGCGTTGGGGTTAGGGTTAGAGGTTAGGGTTATGGTTAGGGGTTAGGTTTAGGGTTAGGGTTCGGGTTCGGGTTATGTTTAGGGTGGGGTTAGGGTTAGGGTTGGGTTAGGGTTAGGGTTAGGGTAGGGGTAGGGGTAGGGGTAGGGTTAGGGGTTAGCGTTAGGATTAGGGGTTAGGCTCAGGGTCAGGGTCAGGGTCAGGGTTAGGGGTTAGGTTTAGTGTTAGGGTTGGGGTTGGGGTCGGGGTTATGGTTAGGGTTAGGGTTAGGGGTTAGGGTTAGGGTTAGGTGTTAGTGTTAGGGGTTAGGGGTTAGGGTTAGGGGTTAGGGTTAGGATTAGGGGTTAAGGTTAGTGGTTAGGTTTAGGGTTAGGGTTAGGGGTAGGGTTAGGGGTTAGGGGTAGGGTTAGGGATTAGGGTTAGGGTTAGGGGTAGGGGTAGGGGTAGGGTTAGGGGTTAGGGTTAGGGGTAGGGGTAGGGGTAGGGGTTAGGGTTAGGGGTTATGGTTAGGGTTAGGGTTTGGGCTTAGGGTTAGGGGTTAGGGTAAGGGATTAGGGTTATGGTTAGGTTTAGGGTTGGGTTAGGGTTGGGGTTGGGGTTGGGGTTAGGGTTAGGGGTTAGGGTTAGGGGTTAGAGTTAGGGGTTAGGGTTAGGGTTAGGGTTAGGGCTTAGGGTTAGGGTTAGGGGTTAGGGTTAGGGTTAGGGGTTAGGGTTAGGGTAGGTTTAGGGTTAGGGTTAGGGGATTAGGGTTAGGGGTTAGGGTTAAGGTTAGGGGTTAGGGTCAGGGTTAGGGTTTGGGATTAGGGTTAGGGTTAGGGGTTAGGGTTAGGGGTGAGGGTTAGGGTTAGGGTTAGGTTCAGGGTTCGGGTTAGGGGTTAGGGTTAGGGGTTAGGGTTAGGGTTAGGGGTTACGGTTAGGGTTAGGGGTTAGGGTTAGGGTTAGGGGTTAGGGTTAGGGGTTAGGGTTAGGGTAGGGCTACTGATAGGGGTTAGGGTTAGGGGTTAGTGTTAGGGTTAGGGGTTAGGGTTAGGGTTAGGGTTAGTGTTAGGGTTAGGGTCAGGGTTCGGGTTAGGGTGAAAGGTTAGGGGTTAGGGTTAGGGTTTTTATTAGGCATAGCGTTGGGGTTAGAAGTAAGGGTTACTGTCAGTGTTAGGGTTGTAGGTAGGGTTACGGTTAGGGTTAGCGGTTTAGAATTAGGGTTAGGGATTAGGTGTCACAGTGATGACTAGGAGATAGGGTTAGAATTATGGGATAGGGGTTGTTCTCAGGAAATGGGTTATGCATTAACGTTAGGATAAGAGGTTAAAGTTAGGCGCACGGTGAGGTTTACGTGTTAAGGGGAGAAATAGGAACAGGGTTGGGTGTTACGTTCAGGGTTAGGGTTATCTGTTAAAGGTATTGTTTATGCTTAGCGCACGGGCCCTGTCTGCATTAGGCGGGCGGGGGGAGTTTAGGGGGCTGGGATTGTACCCGGGAACCCACTCTATCATACTCTGGGTATGGGCCCGTGGGTTTCATGCAGGACACAGTGGTAGAGCCTCCTTTCACGCATGGCATGGGAGGATTGCAGGCTTTCTAAACTATAAGAAAGCAAGAAGTCTGAGAATTAGATTTAGGGTTAGGATTCTGGTTAGGGTTAAGGATGAAGTTTAGTGTTAGGGTGAGGGCTTAGGGTTAGGGATTAGGGTTAGGGTTAAAGGTTACTCTTAGGTTTAACGGTTACACTTTGGTTTAGGGTTGAGGTTTACGGTTAGGGTTAAGATGAGGGGTTAGGGTTTGGTACAGGGTTAGGGTTAAGTGTTAGGTTTGGGGTTGAAGATTAGGATTAGGGTTAGGATTAAAGGTTAGCGTCAGAGTTAACGCTTAGGGTTAAGGTTAAGAGTTAGGGTTTAGGGTTAGGGTTAGGGTTCGTTTTAGGGTTAGAGTTATGTGCTATGGTTTGTGTTAGAGGTTAGGGTTAGGTTTACTGGTCACGGTTAGGGTTACGTTTAGGGGGTAGCATTAGGGTTAGGGTTAGGGTTAAGGGATAGGATTAGGGATAAGTGTTGGGCTTAGGGTGAGGGTTTAGTGTTAGGGTTATCATTAAGGATTAGGGGAAGGGTCAGGGTTAAATGCTTGGGTGCGGGTAATGGTTAGGGTGAGGGTTAAGGTTCACGGATAGGGTTAGTGTTAAGGGTTACGGGTAGGTTTAGGGTTCAGGGTTAGAGTTAGCATTAGGACTTAAGGTTAGGATTAGGCGGTAGGTTCGATTTAGGGTTAGATCTAGGCGTTAGGGTAAGGGCTAGCGTTAGGGTTAAGAGATAGGGTTAGGTTTAATGCTTAGGATTAGGGTTAGGGTTTGGGGTTAAAGTAAGTGTTAGGGGTTAGGTTTAAGGATCCAAGGTTAGGGTTATTTTTAGCTGTAGTGTTAGGGTTAGGGATAAGGGATCCCATTAGCATTAAGGGTCTTCCTTACTGTAGGGTTAAGGGTTAGGCTTAGAGTTAAAGGTTAAGGTTAGGGTCAGTGTTAAGATTTAGGGTGAGGGTTAACGGTTAGGGTAAAGGTTAAGCGTTAGGGTTAGGGATTAGTGATTAGGGTTTTTGGTTAGTGTTAGGGTTAGCGGTTAGGAGTTAGTGTTTTATGAATGGGTATGGTTAGAATTAGGATTGGGGTTAGAGTTAGGGTGAGGTATAGGGGTTAGGTTTAGGGGTTAGTTTTCGGGTAAAAGGATAGGATTAGGGTTACGGGTTGGGCTTAGGATTAGGGTTAAAGTTTACTGCTAGGGTTAGGGATAGGGTTCAGGGTTAGCTTTAGGGGTTCTGGTGAGGGTTAGGTGTTAGGTTAGTGTCAGGGTTAGGTCTAGTCGTGAGGGTAAGGTTTAGGGTTAGCTTTAAGAGCTAGGGTTAGGTTTAATGGTTAGGATTAGGATTAGGGTTAAGGGTTAGGGTAAGGCTTAGGGGTTAGGGTGAAGGGTTAGGGTTTATTAGGCATAGCGTTGGGGTTAGAAGTAAGGGTTACTGTCAGTGTTAGGGTTGTAGGTAGGGTTACGGTTAGAGTTAGCGGTTTAGAATTAGGGTTAGGGATTAGGTGTCACAGTGATCACTAGGAGATAGGGTTAGAATTAGGGGATAGGGGTTGTTCTCAGGAAATGGGTTATGCATTAACGTTAGGATAAGAGGTTAAAGTTAGGCGCACGGTGAGGTTTACATGTTAAGGGGAGAAATAGGAACAGGGTTGGGTGTTATGTTCAGGGTTAGGGTTATCTGTTAAAGGTATTGTTTATCCTTAGCGCACGGGCCCTGTCTGCATTGGGCGGGCGGGGGGAGTTTAGGGGGCTGGGATTGTACCCGGGAACCCACTCTATCATACTCTGGGTATGGGCCCGTGGGTTTCATGCAGGACACAGTGGTAGAGCCTCCTTTCACGCATGGCATGGGAGGATTGCAGGCTTTCTAAACTCTAAGAAAGCAAGAAGTCTGAGAATTAGATTTAGGGTTAGGATTCTGGTTAGGGTTAAGGATGAAGTTTAGTGTTAGGGTGAGGGCTTAGGGTCAGGGATTAGGGTTAGGGTTAAAGGTTACTCTTAGGTTTAACGGTTACACTTTGGTTTAGGGTTGAGGTTTACGGTTAGGGTTAAGATGAGGGGTTAGGGTTTGGTACAGGGTTAGGGTTAAGTGTTAGGTTTAGGGTTGAAGATTAGGATTAGGGTTAGGATTAAAGGTTAGCGTGAGAGTTAACGCTTAGGGTTAAGGTTAAGAGTTAGGGTTTAGGGTTAGGGTTAGGGTTAGTTTTAGGGTTAGAGTTATGAGCTACGCTTTGTGTTAGAGGTTAGGGTTAGGTTTACTGGTCACGGTTAGGGTTACGTTTAGGGGGTAGCATTAGGGTTAGGGTTAGGGTTAAGGGATAGGATTAGGGATAAGTGTTGGGCTTAGGGTTAGGGTTTAGTGTTAGGGTTAGCAGTAAGGATTAGGGTTAGGGTCAAGGTTAAATGCTTGGGTGCGGGTAATGGTTAGGGTCAGGGTTAAGGTTCACGGATAGGGTTAGTGTTAAGGGTTACGGGTAGGTTTAGGGTTCAGGGTTAGAGTTAGCATTAGGGCTTAAGGTTAGGATTAGGCGGTAGGTTAGACTTAGGGTTAGATCTAGGCCTTAGGGTAAGGGCTAGCGTTAGGGTTAAGAGATAGGGTTAGGTTTAATGCTTAGGATTAGGGTTAGGGTTTGGGGTTAAAGTAAGTGTTAGGGGTTAGGTTTAAGGATCAAAGGTTAGGGTTTTTTTTAGCTGTAGTGTTAGGGTTAGGGATAAGGGATCCCATTAGCATTAAGGGTCTTCCTTACTGTAGGGTTAAGGGTTAGGCTTAGAGTTAAAGGTTAAGGTTAGGGTCAGTGTTAAGATTTAGGGTGAGGGTTAACGGTTAGGGTAAAGGTTAAGCGTTAGGGTTAGGGATTAGTGATTAGGGTTTTTGGTTAGTGTTAGGGTTAGCGGTTAGGAGTTAGTGTTTTATGAAGGGGTATGGTTAGAATTAGGATTGGGGTTAGAGTTAGGGTGAGGTATAGGGGTTAGGTTTAGGGGTTAGTTTTAGGGTAAAAGGATAGGATTAGGGTTACGGGTTGGGCTTAGGTTTAGGGTTAAAGTTTACTGCTAGGGTTAGGGATAGGGTTCAGGGTTAGCTTTAGGGGTTCTGGTTAGGGTTAGGTGTTAGGTTA